>NC_134527.1:1251747-1371747 GCF_027942865.1 Odontesthes bonariensis
AGAGTTTACAGCCAGAACCACCTCAGAGTTTACAGCCAGAACCACCTCAGAGTTTACAGAACCACCTCAGAGTTTACAGCCAGAACCACCTCAGAGTTTACAGCCAGAACCACCTCAGAACCACCTCAGAGTTTACAGTCAGAACCACCTCAGAGTTTACAGAACCACCTCAGAGTTTACAGTCAGAACCACCTCAGAACCACCTCAGAGTTTACAGTCAGAATCACCTCAGAACCACCTCAGAGTTTACAGTCAGAACCACCTCAGAACCACCTCAGAGTTTACAGTCAGAACCACCTCAGAGTTTACAGAACCACCTCAGAGTTTACAGCCAGAACCACCTCAGAGTTTACAGTCAGAACCACCTCAGAACCACCTCAGAGTTTACAGTCAGAACCACCTCAGAACCACCTCAGAGTTTACAGTCAGAACCACCTCAGAGTTTACAGAACCACCTCAGAGTTTACAGTCAGAACCACCTCAGAGTTTACAGTCAGAACCACCTCAGAGTTTACAGCCAGAACCACCTCAGAGTTTACAGAACCACCTCAGAGTTTACAGTCAGAACCACCTCAGAGTTTACAGAACCACCTCAGAGTTTACAGTCAGAACCACCTCAGAGTTTACAGTCAGAACCACCTCAGAGTTTACAGCCAGAACCACCTCAGAGTTTACAGTCAGAACCACCTCAGAGTTTACAGTCAGAACCACCTCAGAGTTTACAGAACCACCTCAGAGTTTACAGAACCACCTCAGAGTTTACAGTCAGAATCACCTCAGAACCACCTCAGAGTTTACAGTCAGAACCACCTCAGAGTTTACAGAACCACCTCAGAGTTTACAGTCAGAACCACCTCAGAACCACCTCAGAGTTTACAGTCAGAATCACCTCAGAACCACCTCAGAGTTTACAGTCAGAACCACCTCAGAACCACCTCAGAGTTTACAGTCAGAACCACCTCAGAGTTTACAGAACCACCTCAGAGTTTACAGCCAGAACCACCTCAGAGTTTACAGTCAGAACCACCTCAGAACCACCTCAGAGTTTACAGTCAGAACCACCTCAGAACCACCTCAGAGTTTACAGTCAGAACCACCTCAGAGTTTACAGAACCACCTCAGAGTTTACAGTCAGAACCACCTCAGAGTTTACAGAACCACCTCAGAGTTTACAGTCAGAACCACCTCAGAGTTTACAGCCAGAACCACCTCAGAGTTTACAGAACTACCTCAGAACCACCTCAGAGTTTACAGTCAGAACCACCTCAGAGTTTACAGAACCACCTCAGAGTTTACAGTCAGAACCACCTCAGAACCACCTCAGAGTTTACAGTCAGAACCACCTCAGAGTTTACAGAACCACCTCAGAGTTTACAGTCAGAACCACCTCAGAGTTTACAGAACCACCTCAGAGTTTACAGCCAGAACCACCTCAGAGTTTACAGCCAGAACCACCTCAGAGTTTACAGAACCACCTCAGAGTTTACAGTCAGAACCACCTCAGAGTTTACAGCCAGAACCACCTCAGAGTTTACAGCCAGAACCACCTCAGAGTTTACAGAACCACCTCAGAGTTTACAGCCAGAACCACCTCAGAGTTTACAGAACCACCTCAGAGTTTACAGAACCACCTCAGAGTTTACAGCCAGAACCACCTCAGAGTTTACAGAACCACCTCAGAGTTTACAGAACCACCTCAGAGTTTACAGTCAGAACCACCTCAGAGTTTACAGCCAGAACCACCTCAGAGTTTACAGAACCACCTCAGAGTTTACAGTCAGAACCACCTCAGAGTTTACAGCCAGAACCACCTCAGAGTTTACAGTCAGAACCACCTCAGAGTTTACAGCCAGAACCACCTCAGAGTTTACAGTCAGAACCACCTCAGAGTTTACAGTCAGAACCACCTCAGAGTTTACAGTCAGAACCACCTCAGAGTTTACAGTCAGAACCACCTCAGAGTTTACAGCCAGAACCACCTCAGAGTTTACAGCCAGAACCACCTCAGAGTTTACAGTCAGAACCACCTCAGAGTTTACAGTCAGAACCACCTCAGAACCACCTCAGAGTTTACAGCCAGAACCACCTCAGAGTTTACAGCCAGAACCACCTCAGAGTTTACAGCCAGAACCACCTCAGAGTTTACAGTCAGAACCACCTCAGAGTTTACAGTCAGAACCACCTCAGAGATTACAGAACCACCTCAGAGTTTACAGCCAGAACCACCTCAGAGTTTACAGCCAGAACCACCTCAGAGTTTACAGAACCACCTCAGAGTTTACAGCCAGAACCACCTCAGAGTTTACAGCCAGAACCACCTCAGAGTTTACAGTCAGAACCACCTCAGAGTTTACAGTCAGAACCACCTCAGAGTTTACAGCCAGAACCACCTCAGAACCACCTCAGAGTTTACAGTCAGAACCACCTCAGAACCACCTCAGAGTTTACAGTCAGAACCACCTCAGAGTTTACAGCCAGAACCACCTCAGAGTTTACAGAACCACCTCAGAGTTTACAGAACCACCTCAGAGTTTACAGTCAGAATCACCTCAGAACCACCTCAGAGTTTACAGTCAGAACCACCTCAGAACCACCTCAGAGTTTACAGTCAGAACCACCTCAGAGTTTACAGAACCACCTCAGAGTTTACAGCCAGAACCACCTCAGAGTTTACAGTCAGAACCACCTCAGAACCACCTCAGAGTTTACAGTCAGAACCACCTCAGAACCACCTCAGAGTTTACAGTCAGAACCACCTCAGAGTTTACAGAACCACCTCAGAGTTTACAGTCAGAACCACCTCAGAGTTTACAGCCAGAACCACCTCAGAGTTTACAGAACTACCTCAGAACCACCTCAGAGTTTACACAACCACCTCAGAGTTTACAGTCAGAACCACCTCAGAGTTTACAGCCAGAACCACCTCAGAGTTTACAGCCAGAACCACCTCAGAGTTTACAGAACCACCTCAGAGTTTACAGCCAGAACCACCTCAGAGTTTACAGAACCACCTCAGAGTTTACAGAACCACCTCAGAGTTTACAGTCAGAACCACCTCAGAGTTTACAGCCAGAACCACCTCAGAGTTTACAGAACCACCTCAGAGTTTACAGTCAGAACCACCTCAGAGTTTACAGCCAGAACCACCTCAGAGTTTACAGTCAGAACCACCTCAGAGTTTACAGCCAGAACCACCTCAGAGTTTACAGCCAGAACCACCTCAGAGTTTACAGAACCACCTCAGAGTTTACAGAACCACCTCAGAGTTTACAGCCAGAACCACCTCAGAGTTTACAGCCAGAACCACCTCAGAACCACCTCAGAGTTTACAGCCAGAACCACCTCAGAACCACCTCAGAGTTTACAGCCAGAACCATCTCAGAACCACCTCAGAGTTTACAGCCAGAACCACCTCAGAGTTTACAGCCAGAACCACCTCAGAACCACCTCAGAGTTTACAGCCAGAACCACCTCAGAACCACCTCAGAGTTTACAGCCAGAACCACCTCCGAACCACCTCAGAGTTTACAGCCAGAACCACCTCAGAGTTTACAGCCAGAACCATCTCAGAACCACCTCAGAGTTTACAGCCAGAACCACCTCAGAACCACCTCAGAGTTTACAGTCAGAACCACCTCAGAACCACCTCAGAGTTTACAGTCAGAACCACCTCAGAACCACCTCAGAGTTTACAGTCAGAACCACCTCAGAGTTTACAGAACCACCTCAGAACCACCTCAGAGTTTACACAACCACCTCAGAGTTTACAGTCAGAACCACCTCAGAGTTTACAGCCAGAACCACCTCAGAGTTTACAGCCAGAACCACCTCAGAGTTTACAGAACCACCTCAGAGTTTACAGCCAGAACCACCTCAGAGTTTACAGAACCACCTCAGAGTTTACAGAACCACCTCAGAGTTTACAGTCAGAACCACCTCAGAGTTTACAGCCAGAACCACCTCAGAGTTTACAGTCAGAACCACCTCAGAGTTTACAGTCAGAACCACCTCAGAGTTTACAGCCAGAACCACCTCAGAGTTTACAGCCAGAACCACCTCAGAGTTTACAGCCAGAACCACCTCAGAGTTTACAGAACCACCTCAGAGTTTACAGCCAGAACCACCTCAGAGTTTACAGCCAGAACCACCTCAGAACCACCTCAGAGTTTACAGTCAGAACCACCTCAGAGTTTACAGAACCACCTCAGAGTTTACAGTCAGAACCACCTCAGAACCACCTCAGAGTTTACAGTCAGAATCACCTCAGAACCACCTCAGAGTTTACAGTCAGAACCACCTCAGAACCACCTCAGAGTTTACAGTCAGAACCACCTCAGAGTTTACAGAACCACCTCAGAGTTTACAGCCAGAACCACCTCAGAGTTTACAGTCAGAACCACCTCAGAACCACCTCAGAGTTTACAGTCAGAACCACCTCAGAACCACCTCAGAGTTTACAGTCAGAACCACCTCAGAGTTTACAGAACCACCTCAGAGTTTACAGTCAGAACCACCTCAGAGTTTACAGAACCACCTCAGAGTTTACAGTCAGAACCACCTCAGAGTTTACAGCCAGAACCACCTCAGAGTTTACAGAACTACCTCAGAACCACCTCAGAGTTTACAGTCAGAACCACCTCAGAGTTTACAGAACCACCTCAGAGTTTACAGTCAGAACCACCTCAGAACCACCTCAGAGTTTACAGTCAGAACCACCTCAGAGTTTACAGAACCACCTCAGAGTTTACAGTCAGAACCACCTCAGAGTTTACAGAACCACCTCAGAGTTTACAGCCAGAACCACCTCAGAGTTTACAGCCAGAACCACCTCAGAGTTTACAGAACCACCTCAGAGTTTACAGTCAGAACCACCTCAGAGTTTACAGCCAGAACCACCTCAGAGTTTACAGCCAGAACCACCTCAGAGTTTACAGAACCACCTCAGAGTTTACAGCCAGAACCACCTCAGAGTTTACAGAACCACCTCAGAGTTTACAGAACCACCTCAGAGTTTACAGTCAGAACCACCTCAGAGTTTACAGCCAGAACCACCTCAGAGTTTACAGTCAGAACCACCTCAGAGTTTACAGTCAGAACCACCTCAGAGTTTACAGTCAGAACCACCTCAGAGTTTACAGTCAGAACCACCTCAGAGTTTACAGCCAGAACCACCTCAGAGTTTACAGCCAGAACCACCTCAGAGTTTACAGTCAGAACCACCTCAGAGTTTACAGTCAGAACCACCTCAGAACCACCTCAGAGTTTACAGCCAGAACCACCTCAGAGTTTACAGCCAGAACCACCTCAGAGTTTACAGCCAGAACCACCTCAGAGTTTACAGTCAGAACCACCTCAGAGTTTACAGTCAGAACCACCTCAGAGTTTACAGAACCACCTCAGAGTTTACAGCCAGAACCACCTCAGAGTTTACAGCCAGAACCACCTCAGAGTTTACAGAACCACCTCAGAGTTTACAGCCAGAACCACCTCAGAGTTTACAGCCAGAACCACCTCAGAGTTTACAGTCAGAACCACCTCAGAGTTTACAGTCAGAACCACCTCAGAGTTTACAGCCAGAACCACCTCAGAACCACCTCAGAGTTTACAGTCAGAACCACCTCAGAACCACCTCAGAGTTTACAGTCAGAACCACCTCAGAGTTTACAGCCAGAACCACCTCAGAGTTTACAGAACCACCTCAGAGTTTACAGTCAGAATCACCTCAGAACCACCTCAGAGTTTACAGTCAGAACCACCTCAGAACCACCTCAGAGTTTACAGTCAGAACCACCTCAGAGTTTACAGAACCACCTCAGAGTTTACAGCCAGAACCACCTCAGAGTTTACAGTCAGAACCACCTCAGAACCACCTCAGAGTTTACAGTCAGAACCACCTCAGAGTTTACAGCCAGAACCACCTCAGAGTTTACAGCCAGAACCACCTCAGAGTTTACAGAACCACCTCAGAGTTTACAGCCAGAACCACCTCAGAGTTTACAGAACCACCTCAGAGTTTACAGAACCACCTCAGAGTTTACAGTCAGAACCACCTCAGAGTTTACAGCCAGAACCACCTCAGAGTTTACAGAACCACCTCAGAGTTTACAGTCAGAACCACCTCAGAGTTTACAGCCAGAACCACCTCAGAGTTTACAGTCAGAACCACCTCAGAGTTTACAGCCAGAACCACCTCAGAGTTTACAGCCAGAACCACCTCAGAGTTTACAGAACCACCTCAGAGTTTACAGAACCACCTCAGAGTTTACAGCCAGAACCACCTCAGAGTTTACAGCCAGAACCACCTCAGAACCACCTCAGAGTTTACAGCCAGAACCACCTCAGAACCACCTCAGAGTTTACAGCCAGAACCATCTCAGAACCACCTCAGAGTTTACAGCCAGAACCACCTCAGAGTTTACAGCCAGAACCACCTCAGAACCACCTCAGAGTTTACAGCCAGAACCACCTCAGAACCACCTCAGAGTTTACAGCCAGAACCACCTCCGAACCACCTCAGAGTTTACAGCCAGAACCACCTCAGAGTTTACAGCCAGAACCATCTCAGAACCACCTCAGAGTTTACAGCCAGAACCACCTCAGAACCACCTCAGAGTTTACAGTCAGAACCACCTCAGAACCACCTCAGAGTTTACAGCCAGAACCACCTCAGAGTTTACAGTCAGAACCACCTCAGAACCACCTCAGAGTTTACAGTCAGAACCACCTCAGAACCACCTCAGAGTTTACAGTCAGAACCACCTCAGAGTTTACAGAACCACCTCAGAACCACCTCAGAGTTTACACAACCACCTCAGAGTTTACAGTCAGAACCACCTCAGAGTTTACAGCCAGAACCACCTCAGAGTTTACAGCCAGAACCACCTCAGAGTTTACAGAACCACCTCAGAGTTTACAGCCAGAACCACCTCAGAGTTTACAGAACCACCTCAGAGTTTACAGAACCACCTCAGAGTTTACAGTCAGAACCACCTCAGAGTTTACAGCCAGAACCACCTCAGAGTTTACAGTCAGAACCACCTCAGAGTTTACAGTCAGAACCACCTCAGAGTTTACAGCCAGAACCACCTCAGAGTTTACAGCCAGAACCACCTCAGAGTTTACAGCCAGAACCACCTCAGAGTTTACAGAACCACCTCAGAGTTTACAGCCAGAACCACCTCAGAGTTTACAGCCAGAACCACCTCAGAACCACCTCAGAGTTTACAGCCAGAACCACCTCAGAACCACCTCAGAGTTTACAGCCAGAACCATCTCAGAACCACCTCAGAGTTTACAGCCAGAACCACCTCAGAGTTTACAGCCAGAACCACCTCAGAACCACCTCAGAGTTTACAGCCAGAACCACCTCAGAACCACCTCAGAGTTTACAGCCAGAACCACCTCCGAACCACCTCAGAGTTTACAGCCAGAACCACCTCAGAGTTTACAGCCAGAACCATCTCAGAACCACCTCAGAGTTTACAGCCAGAACCACCTCAGAACCACCTCAGAGTTTACAGTCAGAACCACCTCAGAGTTTACAGAACCACCTCAGAGTTTACAGTCAGAACCACCTCAGAGTTTACAGAACCACCTCAGAGTTTACAGTCAGAACCACCTCAGAGTTTACAGCCAGAACCACCTCAGAGTTTACAGTCAGAACCACCTCAGAGTTTACAGTCAGAACCACCTCAGAGTTTACAGAACCACCTCAGAGTTTACAGAACCACCTCAGAGTTTACAGCCAGAACCACCTCAGAGTTTACAGTCAGAACCACCTCAGAGTTTACAGCCAGAACCACCTCAGAGTTTACAGTCAGAACCACCTCAGAGTTTACAGTCAGAACCACCTCAGAGTTTACAGCCAGAACCACCTCAGAGTTTACAGCCAGAACCACCTCAGAACCACCTCAGAGTTTACAGTCAGAACCACCTCAGAGTTTACAGTCAGAACCACCTCAGAGTTTACAGCCAGAACCACCTCAGAACCACCTCAGAGTTTACAGTCAGAACCACCTCAGAACCACCTCAGAGTTTACAGTCAGAACCACCTCAGAGTTTACAGTCAGAACCACCTCAGAGTTTACAGCCAGAACCACCTCAGAGTTTACAGTCAGAACCACCTCAGAGTTTACAGCCAGAACCACCTCAGAGTTTACAGAACCACCTCAGAGTTTACAGTCAGAACCACCTCAGAGTTTACAGAACCACCTCAGAGTTTACAGTCAGAACCACCTCAGAGTTTACAGTCAGAACCACCTCAGAGTTTACAGCCAGAACCACCTCAGAGTTTACAGTCAGAACCACCTCAGAGTTTACAGAACCACCTCAGAGTTTACAGCCAGAACCACCCCAGAACCAGAACTCACCGCTGATGCTGCCTCCGGCCGTCCCGGCCTGCTTCAGCAGAGCGTGGGTGAAGGCTTGGCACGCCGTGGTCTTGCCCGTGCCGCTGCGCCCCAGCGCGCACACGCTGTGGTCCCTCCTGGTTCCCACCGTGGACACGTGGACCCGCTTGACCAGCGCAGCCAGGGCGGGGGGGGCGGCCCACAGAGACTCTCCTCGCCGGGACTTCGGGGTCTGAAACAGAGCAAAGAAAGAAGAAATAAGACATGAGGCTCTTAGACTGAGATGGCTGAGACGGCTGACCTGACGGCGGGTTCGTTTCACCTTGCTATGGGACTGTAACGGCGGCCAGAGGTTGACCAGGTTCGGTCCGGCATGCGTGAGTGGCAGGTTGGCTTTGGCCCGACTGGTCAGCACGTGCAGGACGCTGCATTCATTCACGCTCTGGAGGTCGCTGAGGTCCTCACAAAGGTCCAGTTCTGCTGGGTTACACTGTGGAGGCAGAGGGAAACTCAGTCTGTGTTAAAGGTGGAGTCCAGCTGGTCCGAGTCCACCAGGAACCCCCAAACCTGCCGACTCAGCCTGTGATGCAACTAAAACTCTGAGAAATAATAGGTTTAAAGTAGGGCTGGGCAAGTTAACTCTTGCTTTTATTTAGTAAAAGTCTGTCGCTGACAGGCTTTTATTTTGTAAAAATCTGCTGCTCACAGGCTTTTATTTTGTAAAAATCTGTTGCTCACAGGCTTTTATTTTGTAAAAGTCTGTTGCTCAGAGGCTTTTATTTTGTAAAAGTCTGTTGCTCACAGGCTTTTATTTTGTAAAAGTCTGTCATTGACAGGCTTTTATTTTGTAAAAGTCTGTTGCTCACAGGCTTTTATTTTGTAAAAGTCTGCTGCTCACAGGCTTTTATTTTGTAAAAGTCTGTCACTGACAGGCTTTTATTTTGTAAAAGTCTGTTGCGCACAGGCTTTTATTTTGTAAAAGTCTGTTGCTCACAGGCTTTTATTTTGTAAAAGTCTGTTGCTCAGAGGCTTTTATTTTGTAAAAGTCTGTTGCTCACAGGCTTTTATTTTGTAAAAGTCTGTTGCTCACAGGCTTTTATTTTGTAAAAGTCTGTCATTGACAGGCTTTTATTTTGTAAAAGTCTGTTGCTCACAGGCTTTTATTTTGTAAAAGTCTGCTGCTCACAGGCTTTTATTTTGTAAAAGTCTGTCACTGACAGGCTTTTATTTTGTAAAAGTCTGTTGCGCACAGGCTTTTATTTTGTAAAAGTCTGTTGCTCACAGGCTTTTATTTTGTAAAAGTCTGTTGCTCACAGGCTTTTATTTTGTAAAAGTCTGTCACTGACAGGCTTTTATTTTGTAAAAGTCTGTTGCTCACAGGCTTTTATTTTGTAAAAGTCTGTTGCTCACAGGCTTTTATTTTGTAAAAGTCTGTTGCTCACAGGCTTTTATTTTGTAAAAGTCTGCTGCTCACAGGCTTTTATTTTGTAAAAGTCTGCTGCTCACAGGCTTTTATTTTGTAAAAGTCTGCTGCTGTCTGCTGTGGAACAGGAAAAGAAAGTAATCGGCGGATCCACCAAACATGGAGAAGGGTACGGAACTTTTACTCGGCCATTTTCATTTTAAAGTTCTTCCAGACGGCGGAGTCGACAGAACCAAAGTCATCTGTAAACACTGCCAAGTTGAATTGTCTTCTCAGCGTAGTAGTTCCAGTCTAAAATATCACTTAAAGGCAAAACACACAACTGATAGCAGCAAGTCATTCAAGGAAACAGACAGTGGAGCGAGGCTTCTACATAAAAACTACAGAAAGATGCTGATGTTAAAAGTGTGTTTGCACAACAAATGTTATGGCACTTTCATTCATATGGCAGCACATTTAAAATAAAGCTAAATGCTAAAAGCTTTACGCTACTTTTGGATTCATTTTTGGATTCTGCGTACAAATGAGATTAATCGAGATTAATCAGGGAAATCATGTGATTAATTAGATTAAACATTTTAATCGTTGCCCGGCCCTGGTTTAAAGCCCTCAGCTTTCAGACGGATCTACCTTCTCCACTTCATACTCCGTCACATCGTGCAGCGACCCGTCGGTCTCCAGGCGGACCCTCACTCGGCCTTCTGGGAGTTCAGGCGTGCCTTCGTCCGGCTTCAGCTGAGTGGCTGAGGAGGACAGCAGGAAGTTAGACCCACAGAAGTGTGCGATCCCTGCACATTACAGAGCTGTGTGGGACCCTCGGGTCTGATGGATCCCAGCACAGCAGAGAGCGGAGGGGAAGCCAGTGAAACCAGCAGCTGGAGCTGATGTGTAACACGATATGTGGGCAATGAAACGGGCGATTACTGGAGCTGGTGCGTGGATTAACGGAGGCCTCAGCTAATGCACATTAAGACTGTTTCCATGTCCAGAGAGGGAAGCCGGAGCTGTTTGATTAGGCGATTAGTTTATCAGCAGCAACATTTAACATTACTTTGACCTTTTTAGGTAAAAAATTCAAACATTTGCTAATTTAAACTTTGTGAATATGCAAAATTACAGATTTTTCTTTTATCTGTACAAATGTAATTGAAGTATTTTGGAGATTAAGAAATGTTTTTATTTATTTATTTTTTTTATATTTATTTTTATTCAAAAACTTTCTGCTTTGAGTTTCTTCATCTTGTTTTTCTTATTTGCAGATGAATTTTTCTAAAACTCTAAAATAACTCCGGCCACCTCACACCACTGAAGAGAATATCCAGGATATTTCAGTCTTCTGCTCATTTATCCGTTTCTCTGAACTCTATTTAAATTATAAAGTGGAAAATATCAGCACTGAAATCCATTTGAGACCTGATTTCTCAGAGTTAATTCAGGTTTCAGCTTCCACAGTGGCACATGTGACCTCCACCTCCTGGATTCCAGACTTCCTTCTCACTGGGCTGTTTTCAGTGTCTCAGTCAGCCCTGTTATTGTGTCTCTGACCTCTTCCTGATTCTTTTAAACTTTTAAACCGTATCTTTAGGTAACGACGGGCCAAACTGTCCTTTTTATCCGAGGAGAGAGTCACCTCTGCTCAGCTGATATCATTTCTGAATGATAACAGTTCCTTTAATAGCTCCACGCCTGGTTCGTAGTGCAGAAACAGCTCCTGTTAAGGTGACCAGCGGCCAGCTGCTGAGCAAAAGATGCCGATCTGTGATATTAAATGGCCGCAAATACCCCCCTGACCGACTGACCTGGTATGTTCCCATCCAGATCCATATTTACCGTCCGGTTAACTCGTCCCAGATATTGTTACAAAGGCTGATCAGACCTTAGAGCTCCCATCTTTGCCTTCAAATCCCTCCGTAAAACTTTATTTTTGTGTTTTTATGAACGTTCGGCTGACTTTAAGTGACTCAGTGTTTGCGGATCCTGGTCCTGAAGGCACGTTTCCCTGCTTAAGCACATAAACGGGTCAGCCTTTTAGCCTTTTAGCCTTTTAGGCTCTGCACTACTTTATTAGGGACCGAGCAGTGAAACTGCAAGGACCCTATTGTATTCTTTCTTTCTTATTCTTTGCAAAAGGTGCTCAAAAACTCAGGAAATTTTGCGAGCACCACCTGCCAGTCGACGACATGAAAGAATCTAAACTTTATATTTTTGTGAGTCGCTCATTGACTCTGTAGCGCCCCCTACGATGCTTAAAAATGGTGCCCGCATTGGGGTTAGTTTGACCTGGGACAATGAAATTCGGTACACTCATTCATCATGCCCAGACGCACAAAAAAGTCTCATGCCACCATCGTCCCACGTCCACAGGAAGGCGGCCATTTTGGATGGAAAGTGAGTTTTCGTGCCATTTTTGACCGATTTCACGCCTGCATAAGATCGAACTTGTCCTACAGATTTAATGCTACAGACTTCAAACTTGGCCAGATTACTCTTAAGACATGGGGGGAAAAAATTCATGGAGAAACTTTTTCAAAACTTAAAGGGCGTGGCAACGTCTCAAAGTTTGATGACTCGCCATCACTCGCCACAATAAATGAACTCCCACATGCGTTATCCAATCTGTCCCAAACTTCATACGGTGAATGCTGGACCCAGCCTGAACGCGTACATATTATCATAGTGACATCCACCTACAGCGCCACCTGCTGGTGGTCGGAAACGTCTTTTTTTTTCACACCTCGCATTTGATCAAACTCCTCCTACAGATTTAATGCTACAAGCTTCAAACTTGGCCAGGTTACTCTTAAGACATTTGTGTGTGTTGTTGTTTTCAGAGCTCACCGCGGGTGAAACCATCCTTGTGGACGTACCACACTGTTCCAGCTTCGTACCACACATCCCTCACCTGAGAGGAAAGGAAACAAGAGACACCTGAGAATTACAATCTGAGTGCTGAGTGATGCATTTCCTCCACCACGGTAATAAATCCCTTTTCAGTGCTCTGTCAGATGACATCACAATAACAGCTGACCAATCAGGTCGTCTGCTGTCGCTCTTAAACAAACAAATCAATCAATCAACTCAAAAACTGGGAAAACATCAGTGAAAAGTTGTTGCACTATTCAAGTGTCAGAATAAAAATCTAAAGAATATGGGAATAAATATTTTGTATGATTTTGTACATTTATTTCAATTAATTTTTATGCCTTTTATCTCAGTTTAGAAGCCTGTAATTCAGTGACTGAATGTAAATCATCTTGTTGTCAACATTCGGTTCACTGGGTGCACCGACAGGGACGCCACAACACTACAGTACCCCTGTGCCTGCATCTGGCGCTGGCTAAAGGAGCTAGCGTGCTCTGGCTAACGGAGCTAGCGTGCTCTGGCTAAAGGAGCCAGCGTGCTCTGGCTAAAGGAGCTAGTGTGCTCTGGCTAAAGGAGCTAGCGTGCTCTGGCTAAAGGAGCTAGCGTGCACTGTGGTTTAAGCGGGCTGCGTTGCCAGGTTTAACAGTTCCCCCTTTAGGAAACACCATTCAGCCTTAATTAATACTTAAGAAAAATACTTAATACTACAAAAACGCAAACTTAATAAAAATACTTAATACTGTGCAGTATTCGCTGTATGTTATTTGAAAAACTGTATTGTTATTGTTACCATATTGTTATAAGCTACGATGCGAGTTTCAGCCGCCAATTAAAGCTTGAGGAGCCGCATGTGGCTCAGTTAGCATCTCTGACACAGACTGTGGTGACTCTCATCATAAATATAGCCTGATGACGTAAAGCCACTGCTGTTTAAATCAGGGAAACTCGGGCCTCAGACTCTCTGATAATTAATGACAGCAGCATACAAACCTCCTTCCTTATGGTCGTGTCCGCCGGCATCCCCTCTGGCTCCTGCCTCTCCTCCACCCTTTCTTTTTTCTTCTCCACCTTCGCCACCTCCTCTATCTTCTTCTCCTTCTTTTGCTCGGCCTGCGGCATCTTTTTACTCTTCACCTCCTCCTTCACCTCCAACTTCTTCTCTGGCTCCTGGTGCTGCTGCTTCTTTATTTCCAGCTCCTGCTGCTTCTTCTTCTCTGGCTCCTGCTGCTTCTTTATTTCCGGCTCCTGCTGCTTCTTCTTCTCTGGCTCCTTTGCCTCCACCTTCTTCGGCCTCGGAGGCTCTGGTGTAACGTCCTTTCTGCTCTCTGGTTTAGCGTCGGAGTCGGGGGTCAGGATGTGGCGCTGAGACGAGGACCGGCCGTCCGACTGGGCGTTGGATCTCTTCTGTTCGCCGCTGTTGCTGAGCTGCTCGGCCCGCAGGGACATCTCTGCCTCCAGGATCGGGGGCGTCTGGTCCGGGTTCAGAAACTGCTGCACCAGGTTGTCGCTCAGTTTGTTTGGCTGCAGCGGAACAGAGTAACAGCTGGAAGGGTTCTGGGTGATTTGCACTTTCAATTCAAACTACAGCGTCTACATTCTGTATGTCGGCATTCTAAGTTTGAAAACACATGCAGACTGTTTAATGCTTCGTGTAACAACCCTTTAATCTGGAGTCACAGCTGAATAACACGACCAACAAACGGCCTTTTTTGGGAGGTATTTGGTGGTGGATGCATTTTCAGACTCCAGCACCAAACTTCTCTTTTTAAAGCTCTGCTGCTGCTTTAGAGATAAAACACCTGGTTTGGGTTTGGGAGAAACACACTCTGGATACATTTAAAAGCATAACTATGTACAGAACATAGATATTGATGGACTGACCCAGATTTGACCCTTTTCTCCGCATGATTTCACAGAAATACATGAAATAAGCATAATCAAATCAAATCAAGTCAAATTTATTTGTAGCACATTTCATGTACAAACAGTTCAAAGTGCTTCAAATAAAATAAAATCATTGCAGCAGGGAGTGGAAGAAGCATTAAAAATACATAAAAGAATATAAAGAGAAACAAATAAAATCATTTAAATGAATTTAAACACAAGCAACAGTCCAGATAAGTTCAAAGATATCGTACAGATTTCATGCATAGACACATGAGAACAGAAATGTCTTTAACCTGGATTTAAAAATGTCTCCATTTGGTGAAAGTTTAATCTCCACTGGCAGTTTGTTCCACTTGTTTGCAGCATAACAGCTAAATGCTGCTTCTCCATGTTTAGTCTGGACTCTGGACTGGACCAGCTGACCTGAGTCCATAAATAAAAAAGTAAATAGATAAATAAATAAGCATAAATAAGGTGGTGCCACATAATGTTGCTTGTTTTTAAATTCATTTAAATTATTTTATTTTTTTCTCTTTATATTCTTTTATGTATTTTAATGCTTCTTCCACTCCCTGCTGCAATGCTTTTATTTTATGTAAAGCACTTTGAATTGTTCTGGACATGAAATGTGCTATATAAATAAATTTGATTTGATTTGATTTTTGATAATGTGCTGATATAATGCTGGCGTTACAGAAAAGATGCCCTCTCCCCATTTTCCCCGAAGTGTTTTCAGGCTATTTCTGGGCCCAGGCAGGAAATGAAAGACTCACTGGTCTCTCCTCTTTGACCTCTGGCTCTTTCTGTTTGATCTCCTTCTCCGTCTCTCTGACCAGCTGTTTCAGGAAGCCGCCGGGCACGACCGACAGCGGCGGCGGAGGGACGGTCGCAGCCACCGGCTTGTTCTCCTCCTTTATCTGTATTTTACGGATGCATTAAATCACATTTAGACAGTAACAGGGGCACTGAGGGCTGTAGATCATACCATAGTTTGGAGTTTTATCAAATTAGATACTTCTGCATACATTCATGTCACACTGAGGACAAAAAATACAAAAACAAGATTTTCATTTAGTATTTCTTGGTATCATTTGTCTAGATTTTCCAAGATATGTTTCATCAAATTTAAGCTAACTAGCTAATTAGCAGGTTTACCACGTCCACGTTAGCATGCTAATATGCTAAGATTATGCTAACCATGCAAATTGCATGCTAACGCTTGACGGGGATGTCAGTTTTGCCTGTAATTGGTCATCAATAAAAGTATTCTACTGGATTAGTTGTTATTTTTTTAAATCCACACAAAGACACCAAATTGTATTTTTCCAGGTTTTCAGTTATTAACACATATTAAGCTAACAGGCACACAATAACAACAGCTAATAATTAGCAAGTATCAATGTTTGCTATGTTAGTTAACTGTTAGTTAACTGTTAGTTATCATACAATATGCAAACAGCTTTGCTAGTGGTTGGTTATAAATCAAAGTACTGGATGAGTTTGTTTTTGTTTTGTTTTAAAAAAAAGAGAGACATATTTAATGCAGAGACTAAAACTTTGACAAAATGACCAAAGTTGTAACTTAATTAGAAAAAAAAGCTTACAGCACAAATGTGTGTAGAAAGAGAGAATAAATAAAGTTAAATTACAGACAAAAGCCGCTTTCGGACTGTAGGAACCTTTGGCAGTTCTAATAACCTTTTAATCCGCGGGGCCGTTTTGTCCCGTGTTCGGACATACAGGAACTCGGGGCTTTCTCCCTTAGTTCCTATAACTATTTAGCTCCTTCTCCGAGGTCGGGTCTTTACATAGTTCTATAGAACGAATCTGACGGAGGTGTGTGGTGGTCGGTAGCTACGCCCCATGTCATGCTATCACGGCTGAAATGTTTCCTCACAAGACACGGACACAACCGGCGGGTGTTTAATAAGTTAAATTTACACTGGTCTCATTTGTCTGCAGCGCTCTGCTCTCCTTTCTTCCTTCATGAAATGAAAAAGTATCTCCTGACTCTCTCTGTGAGCTCTTCCAGCCTCGATGTTAGACGCCTGATGTGATCGTCCATGATTAATATCACCAACATGCAGACCATGAACACGGTGCCCTCCCCGCTCTCCATATTAGCTTCTTGGTGGTGTTTTTTTCTTCTCTCCTTACTTTTACGGGTTTTGTTTTGTTTTGTTTTGTGTTTGAATGTAGCGCTAAACGGCTAACGGCTAACGGCTAACACGTCACTGACGCAGACGGCTGCGCGCCGCATCAGTCCCTATCAGGTCCTGACTCATGTGCGAATGCAGACTGAAACAGTTCCGCTGGGGAAGGATAGTTATCAGAACAAAATTCGAGTAGGACAGTTCTGATAACTGCGTTCTTAGAACGGTCTGTCCGAAAGCGGCTAAAGAAAGAAGTCAGAATTGATCAGGTACGTGTTTAATATGCAGCACAGTAGGTAACTGCAGCTTTCCATTTGAATGATACTTTATCAAACCCAACACTAAACTGCGTTGTTGTTGAATACGTTATTGACCAAAAAAAAAAAAAAAGGAATTGTGGAGCCATTTTAATGCCTCTGACTGAAGTCCCCATTGCTAGTGTGGAGGGTGTTTAGTAGGGCTGCAGCGATACACTAATCTCACGATACGATTTGATACGATTCGATACAATTTGATACGATTCGATACACTTACATAATTTTCTGTGGGGAAAAAAGGGACCGGTGGTCCGACCTTTGACCCAGAAGGACAACACGGCCAGACAAACAGAAACAAACGAACATGTCACAGACGTGAGAGCTGTGCACTTTATACAACATTTTTATCAACTAATTTATCACTGTTCTGTATCATGTGACCCCCTGGCATTGTGTTGTATTACCTTTAATGTTCTGTGTTTTCACTCATTGTAACGTCTGACTTTTCAATAAAGTTTGCTTTAAAAAATAAAAATAAAATAAAAATAATTGATACTTTATCGGGAAACGAAATATCGATATATATCGCAGTATGGATAAAATTGCTCAGCCCTAGTGTTTAGTGTTGTTTATTATGCTGATAGAGGCAGCAGCAAGTCGGTGTTAATTTCGTTAACCAGGACGATGACGAAAATATTTCGTTAACGCCCCTTTTTCCCGTGACGATGACGCACAAAATTGCTTCCAGAAAATAAAAACTATGACGAGAATAAAAACTGATTTTCGTTAACGAGACTTGAGACGAGACGAAATTTACAAGCCATGGACGAATGGACATTAAAAAATGTAATTGTTTATAATTAATTTGTAATTGTTAATATAAATGTTTCTCGAACTTCAGAAGATTAAGCGCTGTTGCCCTGTTTGTCCCTGCACGGCGCCTGTCCCACAGTGCCTCGCGCGGCTCAATCAGTCAAGTAACGTAGCCGGTAGCTAGCTATAACTTAACCGTAGCTAGTTCAACTTTGCAGTCCAGTCATGGCGTCGGGCTCGGATACCGGTATACGGTTTGTTGGAGCTGGGCGAAAACAACGCCTGGATGTATGGAGCCATTTCGTTTACAACGCGAAAGACAACAAAACAACCTGCATGATAATGATTGATCATGCCGCCGGTGGTGGCCAAGATGAGAAGTTCTATTCTGCACAGTTTTATATAAATAAAATAGAGAAAAAGAGAAGCAGTGTGTGGAGAAGTTTTATTCTGTACAGTGTTGACTAAAATGACTAAAATGACTAAAATATGACGAAGACTAAAATTGATTTTTGACATTGTGACTAAGACTTAGACTAAATTAAAAAAAGCTGACGAAATTAACACTGCAGCAAGTACAATATTTATTGAAGAAACCGAGTGGAAATAGGATCAAATGGAAACTCTAGGATTAGTTACCTTCAGACTGACATCAACTGCATCGATAATAATAATAATTGGACAGCGTTGGAGTGTATTCTCGGCTTTATGAGGAAATGTGAGCCAGTAGCTCTGATGAAAATGAAAATGTGGCAGCTGTGCAGCAGCTTTGTAGAAATCTACTCATGAATATATTTTTTTTATTGGGTTTTTTTCTGCTTAGTTTGACCACAAATCTGCTTAAACCCGTTCTACTTTGAGCAGATTGATTATTCCGTTCTGGCTCAGCGTTATTAACACTGCCTTTAAAGTACATTTAACTCATATATTTGTCAGTATTTTGACATTGTAGTGGTTGTTCTCGCTGCACAGTTTGAAAATAATTCCTAATATTCACACTTTTACCATGAAAGGGATTATGTGCTGCGGTTACTGCCTGTCGCCCAATGATCTGTTGGGTTGGTTGTAGATAAAGAAGTTTTGTAACTGGCATGGGGGTCTGAAAGGAAGCTGGAAAAAGTTTAAAGGGACAGTTCGCCTCTTCTGACATGAAGCTGTGTGACATCCCATCTCAGCAACATCATTTCTGAACATCTTCTTACCCCCTGCTGCGTCCTGTGAGCAGAGTTCCAGCCTCGTTTTGGTGTTGATGAAGGTAGTCCGGCTAGTTGGCTGGGGTCCCGAAAATAAAGTGTTTTGCTTCTCAGAACAATATGCATTCAACAGAGTAATACATTTGCATCACAAAATGGTTCTCCAGGAAAAAGTCAGAGCTCACAATCTCTTGGCCCTATTTTCTCTCCCTTCGTATCACTGCCTGCTGCCGACAGCCGCGCCTGTTACGGTGTTTGCTGCTCGGTCTGCACAGCAGGCAGTGATACGAAGGGAGAGAAAATAGGGCCAAGCGATTGTGAGGTCTGACTTTTTCCTGGAGAACCATTTTGTGATGCAAATGTATTACTCTGTTGAACGCATATTTTTAACAGGGCAGTTTTTGGCATTTTTGGTTAGTTAAGTGCTTTTCA
Source organism: Odontesthes bonariensis (assembly GCF_027942865.1). Lineage (NCBI taxonomy): Eukaryota > Metazoa > Chordata > Actinopteri > Atheriniformes > Atherinopsidae > Odontesthes > Odontesthes bonariensis. The sequence goes on from NC_134527.1 coordinate 1,271,116, forward strand.
ATCGATTTTCCCATTGAATTTTGCGCGTCTGCGAGACCCAAAATTCCGAAGACAGGTCTTATGTAGCCTAGAAATCTAGACGCCCCTAGTGACCGCAAATTGAATTTGCTCCCGGGCTAGTCTAGTCACTTGTGGTCGTTTTGCGAGGCTGCAAATCGAAACTTAATCGGGCCAATCAAATCGTGAGGAGCGGGGTCGGAGGCCGGGCTACCTAGTGACGACAGAGGTGCGACGTAAACAATGGCTGCGCCCAGCCAACAGTCTTTCGAGTTGGCTTTGGCAGCGACTCTAGAAGATTTAAATATACATTTTTCTTTGCGAGACGAACAGATAACTGCACTTAAGTGTTTTTTTAAAAAAAAGGACGTTTTTGGAGTTTTGCCCACCGGGTACGGTAAAAGTTTAATTTACCAGCTTGCTCCGTTGGTGGGACGACGCTCTGATTGGTTGTTGCACCATCCTATTGCGTGGCGTTGAGTGCAGAGGCAACTTAACGGACAACCGTTTATCCCGCCCACACTGCTATCCAGCGTCACTAGACCCCTGTACAGCTTTTTGCTGTACGGGTCTGGCTTGCTAGGCTAGGTCTGATGAAGACAGTTACGTAATTTTTTATAAAGGTCCTGGTTAAAATACAGCTTTTATGCCATTTTTAATATGCTTAAGTGCTTAATGTTAACTGCTTTTTAATGCATTTTCCCATTGCATTGTGGGTACTTGCAAAAGGCATCTGAAAGGCCATAATTTATAAAATATAAGTTCATAATATGGGATGTCATACAGCTTCATGTCAAAAGAGGCGAACTGTCCCTTTAACTAGAAAGCAGGTAAATATTTTGTTCAAACTAAAGTTTAATTTGATCTAAATAGCCGCAGTTCAGAAGGAAAACTGATCAGTCAGTCGGCGGTGGAATCGTACTCATCACCAAACACTTCTTTATGCTTCTTAAATGTGATTAACATCCAAAATGTCACACGCCAGCTGCGAAACACTGAAAACGGTTTCTTTTTCCTCGCTGTACGGTGGAGGAATTTGTTGGCACGGGTGGTGCACGGGTGGTGCTAGCTTGAAGCGTATCGATCGTTCAGAACATCAGCTGCCGTCTGGTGACAGGCTTTAAAAAGCTTCAGCGTGACAGCATGGAGAGCAGCAGGCGCCACGCCGCCATGACTCAGCGTTGGAGCAGCAGGTGATTCTATACGATTCGATTAGATACAATTTGATATGATTAGATACGATTTGATACGATTCGATACGATATGATTTGATTCGATACGATACGATTTGATTCGATACGATACGATTAGATACAATTCGATACGATGAGATACAATTCTATACGATTCGATTAGATACGATTTGATACGATTTGATACGATTCGAAACGATACGATTTGATTCAATTCGATACGATTTGATACGATACGATACGATTCGATACGATTCGATACGATTCGATACGATCCAATTCAATACGATTCGATTCATGGCCACGCCGCCATGACTCAGGGTTTGAGCAGCAGGCGCCACGCCGCCATGACTCAGGGGTTTGAGCAGCAGGCGCCACGCTGCCATGACTCAGCGTTGGAGCAGCAGGTGATTCTATACGATTCGATTAGATACAATTTGATATGATTAGATACGATTTGATACGATTCGATACGATATGATTTGATTCGATACGATACGATTTGATTCGATACGATACGATTAGATACAATTCGATACGATGAGATACAATTCTATACGATTCGATTAGATACGATTTGATACGATTTGATACGATTCGATACGATACGATTTGATTCAATTCGATACGATTTGATACGATACAATACGATACGATTCGATACGATACGATACGATTCGATACGATTCGATACGATCCAATTCAATACGATTCGATTCATGGCCACGCCGCCATGACTCAGGGTTTGAGCAGCAGGCGCCACGCCGCCATGACTCAGGGTTTGAGCAGCAGGCGCCACGCCGCCATGACTCAGGGTTTGAGCAGCAGGCGCCACGCTGCCATGACTCAGCGTTGGAGCAGCAGGTGATTCTATACAATTCGATTAGATACGATTTGATATGATTAGATACGATTTGATACGATTCGATACGATATGATTTGATTCGATACGATACGATTTGATTCGATACGATACGATTAGATACAATTCGATACAATGAGATACAATTCTATACGATTCGATTAGATACGATTTGATACGATTTGATACGATTCGATACGATACGATTTGATTCGATTCGATTCGATACGATTTGATACGATACAATACGATACGATTCGATACGATACGATTCGATACGATCCAATTCAATACGATTCGATTCATGGCCACGCCGCCATGACTCAGGGTTTGAGCAGCAGGCGCCACGCCGCCATGACTCAGCGTTGGAGCAGCAGGTGATTCTATACGATTCGATTAGATACGATTTGATATGATTAGATACGATTTGATACGATTCGATACGATATGATTTGATTCGATACGATACGATTTGATTCGATACGATACGATTAGATACAATTCGATACGATGAGATACAATTCTATACGATTCGATTAGATACGATTTGATACGATTTGATACGATTTGATACGATTCGATACGATACGATTTGATTCGATTCGATTCGATACGATTTGATACGATACAATACGATACGATTCGATACGATACGATACGATTCGATACGATTCGATACGATCCAATTCAATACGATTCGATTCATGGCCACGCCGCCATGACTCAGGGTTTGAGCAGCAGGCGCCACGCCGCCATGACTCAGGGTTTGAGCAGCAGGCGCCACGCCGCCATGACTCAGGGTTTGAGCAGCAGGCGCCACGCCGCCATGACTCAGGGTTTGAGCAGCAGGTGCCACGCCGCCATGACTCAGGGGTTTGAGCAGCAGGTGCCACGCCGCCATGACTCAGGGGTTTGAGCAGCAGGTGCCACGCCGCCATGACTCAGGGGTTTGAGCAGCAGGCGCCACTCACCACGTGATGGATGCAGCGTCCGACACACACTCACACACCGAGTCAGGAGGATGTTAGAGGTTAACGCAGCATGCAGCAGCTCTGCACCTCCCTTCTGCTCCCACAGCTTTAAGCGTGAAGACAGAGCCATGGCTGCACGGTGGGTGGGGGGGAGGGCTCGGGATGCGTGGTGATGGCCGTGGGGGGGTTACAGATGTCAGCCGTGGGGGGGTTACAGATGTCAGCCTTGGGGGGTTACAGATGTCAGCCGTGGGGGGGTTCAGATGTCAGCCGGTGGCAGTGAGAGCGCACAGAGACAACCTAACAGTGGAGAAAGCAGTTCAGAAAAGAGCTAACAGGTCAGAGCTAACAGGTCGGAGCTAACAGGTCAGAGCTAACAGGTCAGAGCTAACAGGTTAGAGCTATCAGGTCAGAGCTAACAGGTCAGAGCTAACAGGTCAGAGCTAACAGTTCAGAGCTATCAGGTCAGAGCTAACAGGTCAGAGCTAAAAGGTCAGAGCTAACAGTTCAGAGCTATCAGGTCAGAGCTAACAGGTCAGAGCTAACAGGTCAGAGCTAACAGTTCAGAGCTATCAGGTCAGAGCTAACAGGTCAGAGCTAACAGGTCAGAGCTAACAGGTCAGAGCTATCAGGTCAGAGCTAACAGATCAGAGCTAACAGATCAGAGCCATCAGGTCAGAGCTAACAGGTCAGAGCTAACAGGTCAGAGCTAACAGGTCAGAGCTAACAGGTCAGAGCTAACAGGTCAGAGCTAACAGGTCAGAGCTAACAGGTCAGAGCTAACAGGTCAGAGCTAACAGTTCAGAGCTAACAGGTCAGAGCTAACAGGTCATCGTATGAACAGTTGACTCGTTCTTCTGCCGCTGAGATGTTTTTCAGCCACTTTGTGTTCATCCAGACGTCAGCAGGAACCTTTCTGCTCAAAGAGAAAACTTCTTTCAACCTGTTTTATGGGCAGAATTACAAAGAAAACGGCGGCCTGAGACCCTGGCTGTGTTCGAAACCGCATACTGCATACTACATACTACATACTACATGCTGCATACTGCATACTATATACTGCATACTGCATACTACATACTGCATACTACATGCTGCATACTATATACTGCATACTGCATACTACATACTGCATACTACATGCTGCATACTGCATACTACATGCTGCATACTATATACTGCATACTACATACTGCATACTGCATACTACATGCTGCATACTGCATACTACATGCTGCATACTGCATACTGCATACTATATACTGCATACTACATACTGCATACTGCATACTACATGCTGCATACTGCATACTACATACTGCATACTACATACTGCATACTACATGCTGCATACTGCATACTATATACTGCATACTGCATACTACATACTGCATACTACATGCTGCATACTGCATACTATATACTGCATACTGCATACTACATACTGCATACTACATGCTGCATACTGCATACTACATGCTGCATACTATATACTGCATACTACATACTGCATACTGCATACTACATGCTGCATACTGCATACTACATGCTGCATACTGCATACTGCATACTATATACTGCATACTACATACTGCATACTACATACTGCATACTATATACTGCATACTACATACTGCATACTACATACTGCATACTACATACTGCATACTACATGCTGCATACTGCATACTACATGCTGCATACTGCATACTGCATACTATATACTGCATACTACATACTGCATACTACATGCTGCATACTGCATACTACATACTGCATACTACATACTGCATACTACATGCTGCATACTGCATACTATATACTGCATACTACATACTACATGCTGCATACTACATACTATATACTGCATACTACATGCTGCATACTGCATACTATATACTGCATACTACATACTACATGCTGCATACTACATACTGCATACAGCATACTATATACTGCATACTACATACTACATGCTGCATACTACATACTATATACTGCATACTACATGCTGCATACTGCATACTACATACTGCATACTACATGCTGCATACTGCATACTATATACTGCATACTACATACTGCATACTACATACTACTCCTTCTACTCCAACTATCTTTCTGAGTTAGTATGCGAGTTTGAGTAAGCGAGAAGTTCCCGGATGCATACTAGATTCTCTGAAATGTTGGTTATGCATCATGAGGTTACTACTCATACTCAAACTACCCAAGATGCAACGTAACGTGACGTCGCCGATCGTCATTTCCTGTCAAAACGGCAGTTTCAAGCTAGCTACAACGAGGGTAGGTTCACTTCCTGTTTTCAAAACAAAAGCACCAATTGTATGGTAATGGCTTTCCCTATGATAAAAGGCAACGGGTATTTTATTTTGTGAAAATAAGAATCTAGTATGCATCCGGGAACTTTTCGCTTACTCAAACTCGCATACTAACTCAGAAAGTTAGTAGGAGTAGTAGGAGAAGTATGCGGTTTGGAACACAGCCTCAGACTTTCAAAGCTTCCGGTAACTTCCTGGTTCTCGTTCTGTTTGGGAACCAAAGAACCAATCACACAGTACGTCTTCATACTCCAGCTGCAGATGTACAGTTTATCAGCTTTGTGTCCCAGTTTAAGGATGAAGTTCATCATCAGGCATCATACTGAAAGACACAGATTCCCATTCCTAACCCCAACCTTTCACACATGTGAGAGGCAGCAGATAAACGCCAGTCTCTGCCTCCTTATTAACCTTATTAACTTTATTATCAGTGTGTTCTGCAGGTGAACAGAGCCATTACAGTCTGTTTATCAGCCCGATGCTAGAAGGTGAGTTCAGCTCCCATCAGATCTGATGTTCAACATCTTCTTACCAACATTCAGAGTTCTTAAGTCAGACCAGCTGACCTGAGAGTGAACTTCAGATGATGTGTAAGGACTGGGTGGTTGATTATCTGGTTCCCAAACAGAACCAAAGCAGCTCTGTTGGTCCAAAGAAAGAGACCCAGAATGAAGCGGATTATTTCCCCTGATTCAGAAGGACAGAACTCAGTAAATCACAGCAAAAACGAGGCAAAACTTCCCCTTTGTTTGCATCTCTTTAACCCGTTCAGATTTAAATTTAAGGATGAATAATCCAGATGTTTCCTCAGCTGTCTCTAAAGGACAGAAATCATCAAACACATTTTCACAGTCTAATAAGAAGCTTAACCTTGTAGCAGCCACAGTTGCAGGTATGCAACCACCAATAAATTAAAAATATTGGTTTATTCCCACCCATTTTTGCATAAAATGTAATGTAAAAAAAATATTACACATACACATGAATGTAAATAATGTATGTAAATTTAAAAAAATCAACTAATGTAATGTAAATAAAAATATAAATATAATGTAAATGAATAATGTAAATAAATAAAAAGCTTGTTGCATATCTGCAACTGTGGGTGCTACAAGGTTAAAAACAAGCTTTTTGCAGCTGGATAATTCAGTTTAAAAGCACCGGAGGCTAAATTTAAGGCAGAAACATATAATTTACGGTCTTATTCTGTGATTTGGACTTAAAGCTGAGCGTTTTCAGGCTCAAAATCTTTAACAGAAAAGCAGCTTTTTACAAACTGATCCTGTAATCTGATCCTGGAGCCGGTTTGTGCTGCTGACCCATTCACACTTTGGTTCCTGTTTGTTTCTCTGCACCTGATCCAGTTTCGGGTCTCAGCCCCGGAGGACTCGGGGCTCTGCAGGACCCCCTGAAGTAATAACAACTTCTCCCCAAAGGATCCCACTTCCTGCCTTCAGGAATCTGACGGGTTTCACATCAAAACGCTGCTCCTCAGGTGAGTTTTAAACCCTCAACCACATGTTTTAAAGTGACCCAGCAGGATTAAAGACAAACTTCTGCTTTATGAGCCACCAGAAACAAACCGGGAAACAACAACTCTGTGAGCTGGAGTTAGATTCTGCCCGAGGCCGGTGTCACAGCCGGGATATGTGGCCCCACACAGGCCCGATGCCCCTCTCATTCAGCTTTAAATCAGCTTTATTCAGCTTTAAATCAACTTCATTCAGCTTTAAATCAACTTTATTCAACTTTATTCAGCTTTAATCAGCTTTAATCAGCTTTAAATCAACTTTATTCAGCTTTAAATCAACTTTATTCAGCTTTAATCAGCTTTAAATCAACTTTATTCAGCTTTAAATCAGCTTTAAATCAACTTTATTCAGCTTTAAATCAACTTTATATCAACTTTATTCAGCTTTAATCAGCTTTAATCAGCTTTAATCAGCTTTAAATCAACTTTATTCAGCTTTAAATCAACTTTATTCAGCTTTAATCAGCTTTAAATCAACTTTATTCAGCTTTAATCAGCTTTAAATCAACTTTATTCAGCTTTAAATCAACTTTATTCAGCTTTATTTAGCTTTAAATCAACTTTATTCAGCTTTAATCAGCTTTAAATCAACTTTATTCAGCTTTAAATCAGCTTTAAATCAACTTTACCTTTGACTGTCTGCGTTCACGGGTTAGGAAAACCTTCCAAAGAGGCTCAGAGGTCCAAACGTGTGACGGTAAATCCTGCTGAGAGTTGGATCGCCACACAAACACCACCAGAGACCCTGGGAACAGTGACCGAGGGGGGCAGCAGAATCAGAAATAGAGCAACAGACTCAGATAAGCAGCAGGGCCGGCGGACCAGTCCTAAAAATATCTGCAGGCGGAGGGTGGAGGAGGGGGACACCACCCTGTCAGGAGCCCGGGGGTCCAGGACCAGGAGTCAGGCCGGAGTCAGGCCGGAGGTCAGGGGTATGAAGCCCCCCGGGCTGGCTCGGGTCGGGGTATCGGGGTATTTTCTGAACGTTTGCCCTAAATGTGAGCAGATCCCAACAGAACCCTTCAGAAGGCTCGGTGGGGGGGTAATAATGGCTGCCGGCTGTTCCCAACAGGACACCACAGCACATGTGCAGATCTGAAGTGTGTCAGCTGTTCCTGTGACTGACGGGTGCAGCTGAGGGGGCTAAGATGAGGGGGCGGGGCTAAGATGAGGGGGCGGAGCCTCGTGCTTTCTATCAGGAAGTGGAGCCATGAGGAAACCTGACGGGGAGGTCATGTGACCCAGAGTTCTTTCATCTGTGAACTTTTATCAGGACACGATTAAAGGGACAGTTCGCCTCTTCTGACATGAAGCTGTGTAACATCCCATATCAGCAACATCATTTCTGAACATCTTCTTACCCCCTGCTGCGTCCTGTGAGCAGAGTTCCAGCCTCGTTTTGGTGTTGATGAAGGTAGTCCGGCTAGTTGGCTGGGGTTTAAAAAATAAAGCGTTTTGCTTCTCAGAACAATATGCGTTCAACAGAGTAATACATTTGCATCACAAAATGGTTCTCCAGGAAAAAGTCAGACCTTTCCTTTCCTTTCGGTTTTTTAGCTTTTGTTTTATTATTTCTATGTATTATTATTATTATTATTATTATTATTATAGTATTTATTTGTCTGTCTTTTTTAAAATTATTTATTTATTTATTGTAATTATCCTTGTATACAAGTTCTTAAGTTGTTTGGAAAAAGAACTTGTATTCCTGTATACACTTCACATTTTTGTCTTGCATTTGATAAATAAATAAAAAAAATAAAATAAAAAAAAACGTTTTAAATTAATTTTATTCTCCTTTATTGTCTCACAGCAGAATCACATTTTAGTCTCTAATAATCAGTTTATTGGCTTTATTTTTAAGCAGGCTTCCAGCATCCTAAAGATTGACCAAACTATATCAAACCCAGATTAATTAAACAAAGATTTATTAAACACAGCATAAGTGGGACAGATGAAAACAGGAGCTTTCAGCCAGTTTCCTTTTTAAACAAACCGTTCTCTGGGACGTGATGTTCTTAAGTCGGCGGTTCCCATCAAACATGACGCCCTGAACCTGAAGCTCAGATTATCCAGATGTTACAGATTCAAAGGTTAGAAGTGAACTTTGAGGCTTCATCTGGATGTGGGAGATTCTTCACAGGTCAGCGGGTGAACTGAAGATGTTTCACACATTGGAACTCAGATATTCGTGTTTGAACAGCTTTATCAGGTAAATACAGGTGAACAGGCTCAGGATGGACTGAGGTCACATTCAGAGGGCGTAAAGCACGTAAGTTTACATGGACTGATATGAGAATACGTTTGTTTGTTTGTTGGGACCCTAACATATCCACCAGTGGACTGTACGGGTGTGCAAAATAATCGTCATGACGATGCATCGCGATCTACTGCATCGATTCTTAACGCCAAGTATCGATTTTTTTTTTTTTTTTTTGGGGGGGGGGGGGGCTTTTTATGCCTTTAATGATAGGACACATGCAATTGATGCATTTCGTTTGCAATATTCATTTTATTTTTTTTATAGTTTTATAAAGCCTATGCACTTTTTTCTGTCTGTACTGATCATCCCGATTTAGTTATTTTAAGTTTTATAAATCCTATGCACTTTTTGTGATGAGTGTGTCCAGTAATATTTGTTTTAATGGCAATACCTCCAAAAGTTGTTTCAATAACTACAGTTATGAATTGATTTGCTTTGAGTTATGTATCAATTGAAGACACTATCCAGATCATACACAGCCAGTCAGCCACTGAAAATGGCTGTATTTTTATTTTTTAAGTATGTTCAGTGAAAATATCGTGATGCATCGCAATAATTCAAGTATCGAGCTGAAGCTGCTCACGTGTGTTCTCAAATTTAAAAATTTTGTTTTTTAAATTTAAATTAAATTTTGTTTTAAAAACAACAAAAACCTGCGTTAATGCTCGAAAAATATCGGCGTTAAATAATCAATGCGTTAAAAAACACATTTGGGGGGGGGCTTTTGTGCCTTTAATGGAAAGTTCGGAGAGACAGGAAGCAGGAGGCAGAGAGAGGGGGAACAACATGCAGCACAGGGCCGTCTGACGCGGGACTCAAACCAGCTGCAGCGAGGACTATAGGCTCTGTACATGGGGCGCCTGCTCAGCCCACTATGCCACGGACCCCCCCTGTTTTATTAATGTAAAAGTCTGTTGCTCACAGGCTTTTATTTTGTAAGTCTGTTGCTCACTGGCTTTTATTTTTTAAGTCTGTTGCTCACAGGCTTTTATTTTGTAAAAGTCTGTTGCTCACAGGCTTTTATTTTGTAAGTCTGTTGCTCACAGGCTTTTATTTTGTAAGTCTGTTGCTCACAGGCTTTTATTTTGTAAAAGTCTGCTGCTGTCTGCTGTGGAACAGGAAAAGAAAGTAATCGGCGGATCCACCAAACATGGAGAAGGGTACGGAACTTTTACTCGGCCATTTTCATGTTAAAGTTCTTCCAGACGGCGGAGTCGACAGAACCAAAGTCATCTGTAAACTCTGCCAAGTTGAATTGTCTTCTCAGCGTAGTAGTTCCAGTCTAAAATATCACTTAAAGGCAAAACACACAACTGATAGCAGCAAGTCATTCAAGGAAACAGACAGTGGAGCGAGGCTTCTACATAAAAACTACAGAAAGATGCTGATGTTAAAAGTGTGTTTGCACAACAAATGTTATGGCACTTTCATTCATATGGCAGCACATTTAAAATAAAGCTAAATGCTAAAAGCTATACACTACTTTTGGATTCATTTTTGGATTCTGCGTACAAATGAGATTAATCGTGATTAATCAGGGAAATCATGAGATTAATTAGATTAAACATTTTAATCGCTGCCCAGGCTGGTTATTAGAGATATTTGGTGGACAGAGGAGAACAAATGAGACGCGACAGGAAGCAACACGGAAAAAGGATTTTTATTCATGAACTGTTCGTCCTCCGAACAAAAGAATCCAAATAAAAGAATCACTGAATAATATCACCATCGTATATCAGCATCATGACCTTAAACAACCCAAAGCAGTAGTATTCGTGTCTGTCTGTGGCGAACGGAGACGGAGAGAAGAGCTTCTGACGGGTGGGAGCCGGAGCGCTCTGCGGCGGGCCGCCGCCGCGGCGAGGAGGCGGAGCTCCCCGCGCACGCAATAAATATGAAAAATAATCATCTGGAACTCGCAGGAACGACATCTCTAACAAGTCTTTATGTGCAAAGATGGGAGCCGAAGTCTTCACCACAAACAGTTACACTCACGTCGAAGCCCCGCCCCCTTCCTCTACATTAAATCTTTAAATAAACCTAGAGCTTCATTTCATATACACATATATTTATATATACTGAGATCTGTTTCCTATACGCCGTCCTGTGGGGTCCGTGAGACGGGAGGGTCAAAAGAGTCCGCCGGGGGAGCGGCGGCGAGGCTCGGGCACGCCACCGCACGCCCACGTGACCGACGGCGTGGAGCTGGCGGCGTGCGAGGGCGTCTCCGTGGCGTGGAGGCGGAGCCGTTTGGTCACAGTTTCAAACCCTTCACCAGTTCCCGGGCGCCGTGGCGTTGGTGGGAGGGTGAAAGCGCCCGGCCCGTGCGGGCGCCACGCGCTCAGCGACAGTTATTTGGCACATTTAACATCCATTAAACACATTTTGGGCTAAAAGGTGCAACAACAGAAACTCAATGAAAACAATAAAAAACCATTTTGGTTTATAAAAATAAAAGAATTTCTCTCTAAGACGATAAGATCCCCCCCGCTTCCTACCGAAGGCCCCGCATGGCGCCGCCGCCGTCCTGCGCGAGGAGAAAAAGCCCTGAAGAAGACTGAGACACTTCCTGAACATCGACGGGTTCGAGCGGCGCCGTAAACGACGAGGAAACGCCGGCGCTGAACACTGAGACGGAGACGCGCCGACGCTTTAGAACGGGTTCAGATTTAATCTGATTCATTTATCCGAGCAGAGGCTAAAGGTTTTTATTTTCCTCCATAATTTGCTGAAAATTTAAAATCTGGCTTTGATTCAGAAGAAGCTGTTGGATCTGCTGATTAAAGGAGCCGTTTCTTTAGCTCCTCCCACATTTATCATTGGAAACCGAAAGCGTTGTTTAGGCGTTTAACTGAATAAACTGATAAACGGCTCGTTGCGCCCGTCGGGTTGCAACCAGCAAATTTTTTTTCTGCTTATTTAGGCGCCGACAGATCAATAATAATCAATAATCATCAGATTAATATCAGTGAGCTGCAGCCCAATACAGTGATGTTCAAACCAAAAGAAGAAGAAGTGTAAGCAGCAGCTTTCTAGATGCTGGGCATTCTGGGAAACGAAGTTCCAGCAGGTCAATGATGCAGATTTGCCTGAAAAAAAAAACAAGATTTTGTGTAAAACTTTATCCACGAGCTGTTTGGAGGACTCAAGGGGGGAACTACTCCTTTAATTACCCCCCCCCTTCCTCCTCCTCTTCCTGCCTGCCTGACTCTGTAAACCTCCCAGGATGATCGTGTGTGATGCTGAATGTCTGAAGGTCCAGCGGCACGGTGAGTGATTATAGGCCGTCTGACTCCCGTCTGTCCCCCCCCCCTCTTCCCCCCCCTCCCCCTCCTCCCCCCCTCCCCCCCCGAAAGACAGATTGACGGACAGGCGGACAGATTCACCGACGATGCGAACACACTGGACTAAAACACTGGAGATGCACACAGAAACGGTGGCTTATATATACACTCCAACAGGCCCCGCCCCCTCTGCAAACCTCGCACACACATTGGTCACACGGTTGTCCATGGTTACCGGTGCCCAATGGAATCTCTGTCTCCATGGCAACTGGCTGCAGGGGGAGCCGACCTGAGCGTCTGTGGTTCCGTCCCGCTCGCCGCCCGGGTGAAACACGCGTTGGCACTTTATGCACTTTGAGTAACGGGGGGACGCGGGGGGCTTCCAGTCGAGTGTTTCTACATTCCCCCCGAAGCCCGGCCTCGGTTCGGGTCTGAGAGAAGTCCTTCAGGATCCGAGGCGTCCGGTTCAAACAGGTTCAGAGGCGGCTGGCGGGGGCGGGGCTAAGCAGCGGGCGCCACATCCATGCAGAGGCTGGTCACATGCTGCTTCCTTCTGATTGGCTGTCCCGTGGATGGAACCAGGAAATAAATGACTTCTGATGGCGGTGGGTGTGCGGGGGGGGGGGGCTGGTGGTCCGTGCACACACTGCGAGGCGCGGTGGGGACGGCGGGGGGGCTGAGGTGCGCAGTGTGTGTGTGTCTGTGCGTGTGTGTGGGTATATATCTGTACACGGGGCGGCGGCGGCGTGTTCACAGGCCGTTGCTGTTGCGGTGCGTGAGCGGCGGCTTGGACAGCTCCACCACGCCGGCCCGCCCCTTCCCGATCACTTTGGGGGCGCGGCGCAGCAGCTTCTGGGCCTCCTGGAAGGCCTCCGTCAGCTCCTTCTTCCACTGCACGAACTCCGGGTCGCTCTGCGGACAAAAAGAAGACGTCAGCTGGTCCGGGCGCGGCGCCGCGGCGTGATGGCGGCGGCTCGGAGCCGGTCCTACCTCACACTGCAGCACGAACTGCTTCCCTCCTTTGATGCGCAGCAGGATGCACTTCTTGTCTTTGATCTGCGTCTCCTCCACCGTCACGATCTGCTCCATCGTCAGCAGGTTTTGCTGCGAACAGACGAGAGAACGTGAAGCAGATAAAACACAGAAGAAGAAGAAGCAGATAAAACACAGAAGAAGAAGAAGCAGATAAAACACAGAAGAAGAAGAAGCAGATAAAACACAGAAGAAGAAGCAGATAAAACACAGAAGAAGAAGAAGCAGATAAAACACAGAAGAAGAAGAAGCAGATAAAACACAGAAGAAGAAGAAGCAGATAAAACAGAAGAAGAAGCAGATAAAACACAGAAGAAGAAGCAGATAAAACACAGAAGCAGATAAAACACAGAAGAAGAAGCAGATAAAACACAGAAGAAGAAGAAGCAGATAAAACAGAAGAAGAAGCAGCAGATACAACACAGAAGCAGATACAACACAGAAGCAGATAAAACACAGAAGAAGAAGCAGATAAAACACAGAAGCAGATAAAACAGAAGAAGAAGCAGATAAAACACAGAAGAAGAAGAAGCAGATAAAACACAGAAGAAGAAGAAGCAGATAAAACACAGAAGCAGATAAAACACAGAAGAAGAAGCAGCAGATACAACACAGAAGAAGCAGATAAAACACAGAAGAAGAAGCAGATAAAACACAGAAGAAGAAGAAGCAGATAAAACACAGAAGAAGAAGAAGCAGATAAAACACAGAAGAAGAAGAAGCAGATAAAACACAGAAGAAGAAGCAGATAAAACACAGAAGAAGAAGCAGATAAAACACAGAAGAAGAAGAAGCAGATAAAACAGAAGAAGAAGCAGATAAAACACAGAAGCAGATAAAACACAGAAGAAGAAGCAGATAAAACACAGAAGAAGAAGAAGCAGATAAAACAGAAGAAGAAGCAGCAGATACAACACAGCAGCAGATACAACACAGAAGCAGATAAAACACAGAAGAAGAAGAAGCAGATAAAACACAGAAGAAGAAGAAGCAGATAAAACACAGAAGAAGAAGAAGCAGATAAAACACAGAAGAAGAAGAAGCAGATAAAACACAGAAGAAGAAGCAGCAGATACAACACAGAAGAAGAAGAAGCAGATAAAACACAGAAGCAGATAAAACACAGAAGAAGCAGCAGATAAAACACAGAAGAAGCAGATAAAACACAGAAGAAGAAGCAGCAGATACAACACAGAAGAAGAAGAAGCAGATAAAACACAGAAGAAGCAGATAAAACACAGAAGAAGCAGATAAAACACAGAAGAAGAAGCAGATAAAACACAGAAGAAGAAGAAGCAGATAAAACACAGAAGAAGAAGAAGCAGATAAAACACAGAAGCAGATACAACACAGAAGAAGAAGAAGAAGAAGAATCTCCCCTGAGCTCAGGGGCTAAAGCTAACGGGCTAAAGCTAACGGGCTAAAGCTAACGGGCTTCCTGTGCTGGTTTGGACTCAGAGAGCCGGTTCCTGAGGCCTTAGAACCGGATCTCACCGGTTCCAGAGCAGCACCCGGTGGTTGCTGGTCTACGCCAGGGGGCGGGGTCAGGGTCAGGGGCGGGGCTACAGCGACCTGAGGCTGGTCCGTGGACCTCCAGGAGCCTCCAACCAGTCAGAACAGATGTTTACATCTGGCAGCCCGGCGCCTGGAGCCGCTTTAAGCCGATCCGCGAGGATCCAAAGCAACCTTTCACACTTCGAACGTGTGGTCTGTGTGGAAATGTGGCGCCATAACTCAGCAGAGAGACGGAGAAACCTCAGAAACCGACCGAAGGAAGCGCCGCCAGCCGAGATAAAAACCTCAGTTTGTCTGGTTAAACCAGGCGTGTTCCAGCTGCTGAACAAGCCCCTCAGGCCCGTTTCCATCAGCTGCTTTGGAGGGAATAAATGGTTACTATGGTTACGCTCCACGCTGCTGCCATGGTTACGCTGCTAAAGGCACAACAGCCGTCTATAACCGCAAGAATCTTTATTGTCACTATGCAGGCATAATGACATTTACTTCAGGAGCTCTTGGCTTTGGATACACAAAAAATCTAAAAAGATATCTAAGATATCTACATAATAAACATCCAAATGTTGCGATTCTTCTTTAAAACAGAAAGAAACCGTCATCATCGACGCTTCTAACAGAGATCTCAGAGATCCTGACCGATCATCTGTGGGATCTCCTCAGACCAAACGTCCTCAGGCCCTAAAACTGAAACTTTTATCCTGTTAGCGACAGTTAGCTCTCTGCTTCCATGGCAGAGCTGTTTCTAAGCTTCCTGTTGGTTTACATTCCTCCTCCCTGATGACATGACAACAGGAAGCAGTGGATGCTGGGAGCCAATCACAGTCAGTGGGGTCACATGGCCCTGAAAGGATCAGATTATTGGCTAAATTACAATCAGAATGAGTTATTAAAGGGTAATTCTCCTTGGATATGTGGCGGTGAATGAATGGGATCAGAGGCACAAAGCGTGTCATACCCCGGTGTGATAGGTGGCGCTGTACCCATTCCAGCTGTTGCTAATAGAGCCACTTCCTGTTGACCTCTTCACCACCAACAACAACAACAAACTCAGGCATTGGAGAAAGATGGAGAACGCAGAGCCAGATGAAGCTACGTCCCTCTACATTTGGTCTGTGATGAGCTGCTTGTTGCACAAACTCGATGCCCAACGGAGCATTCTCCATCGCGTTGTTTGTTTCTTTCTGACGGCGACAACAACAGGAATATCGTCTCCTTTGACTTCCGGGTCACGACCCCGGGAAAACATCTGGAGCATGCGCAGAACGCAAAGTCTGATTCACCACGTGCTTCAGCGTCTACAAGCAGGTTTAGAGTGACTTTCAACCCAGTTATCTCGGGGTCTGAATCCCATCTGATCCAATTCTTAGTCAGATTAAGGTGTCTACATGCACTTAATAACTCAGTCTGATTGTGATTTAGCCAATAATCCGATCCATTCAGTGCCATGTGACCCCTCTGAGTGAGGTGGGTGGGCTCAGCAGGAAGAGGAGGCATTCAGCACAAACTATTGGGGGGGAAGCAGGGAGGCCTACAGCTCTACCCGTGTGGCCACACTCACCCCGTCCTTCAGCTTTTTAAAATGTTTGAGCCACTTCTCCTTCAGAGCCGGGACAGAGACAGACAGACAGACACAGAGTTGAGCCACCCGGCTGTGGGACGCACACACTGACGTGACTTTGACCTTCGACCTTCGACTCACCCGTGACTCGCCCTCCCCCCTCCACTCCACGCGGTTGGGGAACAGGTAGAAGTAGCGGCGCTGCCACTGAGTGAGGAAGGGGTTGCCCAGCTTCAGCATGTAGCCGTGCATGATGCAGTCCTTCCCCAGAGCGTAGTCTGCACACAGAGAGGGTCAGAACACCTGCACAACATCTGCAGAACACCTGCAGCCCCCCCACGGCCGCCTCCTTACCCTCCTCATGGCCCAGCTGCTTGTTCTTGGCCCTCTTGCGAGCCTCGATCTTGTCCGTGTCCGAGTTGACGGCCTCGTAGACCGTCTCCGCCACTTCCTGCTGCCAGCGCTCCGATATGACCAGAGGGAAGTTCTTGTACAGCTCCTGGTCGCTGTCCAGCAGCTGCAGCAAACAGACGGTTTATTCAGGATGTTCTGCTTCCAGCTGAAGGTGAATTTGTTCTTTCAGCTTAAAACAGGAGCTACAGCTCATAGTCTCACTTTAAAGTCAGCACTGTGGCTGCATCAATGCTAACAAATGCTAACCTGCTGCAGATGCTAACCTGCTGCAGATGCTAACCTGGGGCAGATGCTAACTGGTGATGGACACTCGGTGCAGATGCTAACCTGGGGTAAATGCTAACCTGGGATAAATGCTAACCTGGGGTAAATGCTAACCCGGGGTAAATGCTAACCCGGGGTAAATGCTAACCTGGGGTAAATGCTAACCTGGTGCAGATGCTAACCTGGTGCAGATGCTAACCTGGTGCAGGTGCTAACCTGGGGTAAATGCTAACCTGGTGCAGATGCTAACCTGGTGCAAGTGCTAACCTGGGGTAAATGCTAACCTGGTGCAGATGCTAATCTGGGGTAAATGCTAACCTGGGGTGTGTGATAACAGGTGGTTTTACCTTGATGCCCTTGGTGTCCTCCTCATCGAAGGAGCCGATGTCGAAGGCGTCCGCAGCGTTCACCTCTCCTCTGGGAGGGATCAGCGGAGGCGAGTACTGCGGGGAGAACAGAAGAAGAAGAAACCGAGTGAGAGCGCAACACGGCCACAGTCCCGGAGCGAGGTGGTAACCGTAGCAACAGCGACAGCAGTGAAGCGAATGACTAATGGAGCTCCAGCCTGAGTCGTCATGACTGGACCTGAAAACAGCAGATGGTTCCCAACCTCCCTGAGATCCCAAATAAACTGTAGAACGCCGACTCGGACTGCTTCTGCTTCATCAGGGTGAGATGGAGAGCATCACAGGTGTCACACCTGGCAGCCTGAGTCAGACCCGCCTCCCCTGAGGATGAACTTTTACCATCTGCCTAAACCATTCCAGCTCCCAAAGTGCAAATTCAGCTGCTTTAAAACCCATCGTCATCATCGCCAACAAACTTTCTGAGCTCCTCTTTGCTGTTCTGTTGCTTAGCAGCGGCCGTAAAGCTTCTTCAAAGACTGGGTTTGGTTTGCAGGTGCCCCCCCGCTGATGTAAAGGTGCAGAAGGTGGATAAATAAAGGGAAGCTGAGGTAACAAACAGGCCTGTTTAAATGCATCTTTGGGAGCAAAGTTAACGCCAAATTTTATTTACGAAGCACATTTAGAACAACACAAGCTCAGCCAAAGTGTAGTTTAATAAAGACTAAAGCAGTAAAATAACTCCATTTAGGCTCCGTTTCAACTGGAAGCCAATAAAAGAAGAGGAGGAGAAAGTCTGAGCAGGTTATACACGATGTTACACCTCATCATCCCAGCCTGGTGAGAGTCGGACCATTTAGAGCTTTAAAAATCAGCATTAAAATCTTAAAAATAAATATATATATGTATATGTAATAAAAATATATGTATTATATTATATAATTATAATCATGAAGCCAAGCTGGAAGAAAAACTGTGAAAGAGCTTCAGAAAGCTGGAGAACTATTGATCAGGACACTTTAAAGATTACAGGAAGACAGAAAGAAATGAGTCGGGACTCTGGACTATATTTAAATGTATTTCCATTTTCCTGTTAATCTCCTGTTTTCACGCCGTGTTCTCAGCTGATATCTGGTGAATGTGCTCCATCATTAACCCGCTCCAACAGAACAACACGTATGGACTGATGAATAACTCAGCGCTCACTCACCTTCTGCAGGTACACCTGCTGCCAGTCGATGCCTTTGAAGAACTGATGCTCCTTCACCTCTGCAGCTCTGCAGGAGAGACATTTGAACACAAGGGGGCAGCGTTACCCACATCAGCCTTTCAGTGATCCTCTGATAACCTGATAACCTGCTTCTGTGACTTCAGCCCAACGCCATCAGGTGCATGTGTGCACGTGTGTGTGTGTGCACGTGTCTCGTACCCTCGGCCCTGGCAGCCGAGCCTCTTGGACACATCTCTCTGCAGCAGCCCCTCCAGCAGATCTTTGAGCTCCGCGGTGAACGAGTCCGGCAGCTCCACGTTCTGCAGGAAAGGGGAAGGAGTCAGAGAGTCAGCATCTTTTGCTACTTCACATGAAAACAGCGCTGCCTCTCGTTTCGCCGGATTACTGAGCAGCGCCGCTCAGACGCCGGAACGCTGAGCTTTGTGAGAGCTTAAAGATGAAGAAATACCCAGAGGAATGTGCGATCTGTTCCCCTGCAGAACCAAGCCGTCCACACCAGAACACTTCTGACACGTTCCCTGATGTGTTCTATTCTATCTAAGGCTTTAGAGCTTCTTTTTGTTGGCAGAGATGTTTAACATTGAGCACAGAAAGGGGTTCAGGCAGGATTTTAGAGGCCAGTCGTACAGAAAGTGACTGAGAACACAACCCTAAAGGTTAGTGTGGAGGGTTCCTGCAGACTAAATACTCAGTGAGGTGTGCAAGTAAAACAAGGACCAACGCAGCATGACCCCAGCTTCACATGTCAACATCAAGGGCAGCTGGATGGGTCAGCATAAGCATAAGCCTTGGCTGTGTTCGAAACCGCATACTTCTCCTACTACTCCTACTAACTTTAACTTTTTTAAGTTCCCGGATGCATACTAGATTCTCTGAAATGTTGGGTATGCATCATGAGGTTACTACTCATACTCAAACTACCCAAGATGCAACGTAACGTGACGTCGCCGATCGTCATTTCCTGTCAAAACGGCAGTTTCAAGCTAGCTACAACGAGGGTAGGTTCACTTCCTGTTTTCAAAACAAAAGCACCAATTGTATGGTAATGGCTTTCCCTATGATAAAAGGCAACGGGTATTTTATTTTGTGAAAATAACAGGAAGTGCGTTGCTCACTGCGGCTAGCTTTAGTAGCGCCGAATTCGTGGGAACAAAATTGTAAACAGCCGGTATTTTGTCAGGTTTTCAACACGTTGGGGATCTAAACGACTACTTTCTCGCCTGAAAATGTTTCAGATGTTGCTAAAGTTTACAGAGTTTAGAGCTTAAGGGAAATCAGCTTCAGACCGGCTGATTTCGGCTCGGGCAGGAGCAAAATGCATTGTGGGTAAACGCTCTGCATACTGTCTGATCGATTAGTATGGAGTATGGAAGTATGTAGTATGCAGTTTCGAACACAGCCCTTCTCTGGGGATGGGTCAGCCTAACCCTAACCCTTCTCTGTTCCTCCCTCCCCTCTCACACTCACCCAAATCAGGATTAAGAAAATAATCCAGATTAAGTGGCTGGATTCAGATCCTAATCTGGATTTATTGTAATATGAAAGATCGTGTAGATGGAATGGGGCCTGAGTGTGTTTGGGAGGGCGCCATCACCGCCCCACCGGACATAAAGCACACAGATATGCACGACTTCCACGGCCACAGACCAATGACTGTGAACTCTAATGCAACCCGACGCCTTCAGAGTCTCGGCTCGGTGGGAGCTGATATGTCACCGTGTGGGCTCAATGGACACCATTCATGGCGAGTGTGACCCGTGACATCAAAAGGCTCAGCGGCGAGTCCATCAGACGGGCAGGATGTGCGCCGGCATTGTTGCAGCGTTGTGTTAGTGTGTCTCAGAACTCATTTTACTTTCTGCTAAAGGTTAAAAGCCTCAGCTTCTCTGAGGCCGCCGCGGCTTCTCTGAGGCCGCCGCGGCTTCTCTGAGGCCGCCGCGGCTTCTCTGAGGCCGCCGCTGCTTCTCTGAGGCCGCCGCGGCTTCTCTGAGGCCGCCGCGGCTTCTCTGAGGCCGCCGCGGCTTCTCTGAGGCCGCCGCGGCTTCTCTGAGGCCGCCGCGGCTTCTCTGAG
Organism: Odontesthes bonariensis; assembly: GCF_027942865.1. Classification (NCBI taxonomy): domain Eukaryota; kingdom Metazoa; phylum Chordata; class Actinopteri; order Atheriniformes; family Atherinopsidae; genus Odontesthes; species Odontesthes bonariensis. Next base: position 1,291,985 of record NC_134527.1, read on the forward strand.
GCCGCCGCGGCTTCTCTGAGGCCGCCGCGGCTTCTCTGAGGCCGCCGCGGCTTCTCTGAGGCCGCCGCTGCTTCTCTGAGGCCGCCGCTGCTTCTCTGAGGCCGCCGCTGCTTCTCTGAGGCCGCCGCTGCTTCTCTGAGGCTGCGTCTCAGAACTCATTTTACTTTCTAATGCAGCCGAAAGCTTCAAAAACTTCAACTCAGACGTCTTTACTGCGGATTTTTAGACCCATGAGGCTGCAGCTTCTCTGAGGAGCCGCGGCTTCTCTGAGGCCGCCGCTGCTTCTCTGAGGAGCCGCGGCTTCTCTCAGGACACATTTCAACACCAGAGCTGCTCATCTGGTCAGCTGATGAAACCGAAGCGGACCGACTCTCAGATCCAGATGCTCACACAGCTGCGCAGGCGATGAATTTAAATCCCAAACGGCAGCAGTACTGGTCAGACGGATGCTGCAGTTTCCAGGTGTCACACCTCATCCTAACTGAAAGCTTTTTGATAAAAAGTGATCAGAAAGCGTACTTTTCAATCAGCCTGCCCTGACGTGCCGCCGGCCCCTAAACACTTCTTATTGGTTGAAATGAACACGCTGCTTCCTGTTGACAAGCTAGTTAGCAACAGGTTAGCATCACTCAGGGAATAATGGACGAGGAGAAGCTGATCTTTACCGTGGAACAGCGCCCGATGGTTTATGACCCCAAAGATCTGAACCCAAGGGAGCCGGAGAACTCGGTGTTTCAGGTGAGGACTTTCTGAACCAATAGAATCGTCACGCTGCATATCAGGACACCCTCGCTGGCTTTCAGTCAGGATGAGGTGTTAACGTGAAAAATGAACTGGGCCCACGTGTCTGAAGTCTGAAATCTCCATCTCTGTCTGCTGGCAGCTTTAAACACAGACGGCCCGGAGCACCGAGAGTCGACCCAAAAACTGAAGGACAGAGCGAGTCCCCCCTGAGCGACCCGTGACTAACTAACATGAAACTAACATGTATGCCTTTGGAATTACTGTCGGGTTAACGAGCCAAACCCGCGTGTTCAGAGCAAAGATTCATATGGCCTCCCAGCTTTATGGCGTGTTTACCCGGCGTGGAGAAGCCTCGTAACGTGTGTGTGCTGCTTACCATGGTGAGCGTCATGCGGTCGATCTCATGTTTGTCTTTGGTCTTGTGCTGTCTGAAGGGGCTGTGCCTGGAGAGAGAGGAGACACCGACACTGAGGATGGGTGGGAGGAAGGAGGAAGGAGGGAGGGGAACACTCACACCTCTCAGGAGCTCGGTAAAACACAGCATGAATATTACAGCACCACTGACTCAGAAATGGTAATTTGAAGTGACCTAGAGCTTCCCGACTCTAACCACCTGCAGCCTGCGGCCTCTGATGGAGAGGCTGGAGTCCTGGAAGGGAAACTTCATGAGCTCAGTGAGCTGGCTGCAGAATCACAGCAGATACAATGAATAAAAAGGCTGTTTCAGCCGAATGCTTCACAGCCTTTAGGTCACTTCAATAAGAACACAAACGTAGGAGCCAAAACTGGAAGTAATGAGCTGCAAAGAATTAGCTCCCTGCAGTGGAAACACCAGCAGGTAAATCGTCTGTTTGCTGAAGAAGCAGCACCTTTAAAAAGAGTTTCAAACAGCAGGTTTAAAGCTCTTTTAACCACCAAATCCTGCAATCAGAAAGGAAGGCGCTCTGATCAAAGCTTGTTTGGTTGAATTACACAGACTCACTGTTTCCACCTGCTTCCAATCTTTATGCTAAGCCAACAGGTGGTGACAATATTTGTTACAGGTAGTTTACACCTGTAAACACCTGTAAACTACCTGTAAAACAACTGTAAACACCTGTAAACTACCTGTAAAACAACTGTAAACACCTGTAAACTACCTGTAAAGCACCTGTAAACACCTATAAACTACCTGAAAAGCACCTGTAAACACCTGTAAAACACCTGTAAACACCTATAAACTATCTGTAAACACTTGTAAACTACCTGTAAACTATCTGTAAACACCTGTAAACCACCGGTAAAGCACCTGTAAACACCTGTAAACTACCTGTAAAACACCTGTAAACACCTGTAAACTACCTGTAAAACTACATGTAAACACCTATAAACTACCTGTAAAACACCTATAAACTACCTGTAAACTACCTGTAAACTACCTGTAAAACACCTGTAAACACCTGTAAACTACCTATAAACACCTGTAAACTATCTGTAAACTACCTGTAAAACACCTGTAAACTATCTGTAAACACCTGTAAACTACCTGTAAACACCTGTAAACTATCTGTAAACTACCTGTAAAACACCTGTAAACTACCTGTAAACACCTGTAAACTACCTGTAAAACTACATGTAAACACCTATAAACTACCTGTAAAACACCTATAAACTACCTGTAAACTACCTGTAAAACACCTGTAAATACCTGTAAAACACCTGTAAACTACCTGTAAAACACCTGTAAACACCTGTAAACTACCTGTAAACACCTGTAAACTACCTATAAACACCTGTAAACTATCTGTAAAACACCTGTAAACTATCTGTAAACACCTGTAAACTACCTGTAAACACCTGTAAACTATCTGTAAACTACCTGTAAAACACCTGTAAACTACCTGTAAACACCTGTAAACTACCTGTAAAACTACATGTAAACACCTATAAACTACCTGTAAAACACCTATAAACTACCTGTAAACTACCTGTAAAACACCTGTAAATACCTGTAAAACACCTGTAAACTACCTGTAAAACACCTGTAAACACCTGTAAACTACCTGTAAAACAACTGTAAACACCTGTAAACTACCTGTAAAGCACCTGTAAACACCTATAAACTACCTGAAAAGCACCTGTAAACACCTGTAAAACACCTGTAAACACCTATAAACTATCTGTAAACACCTGTAAACTACCTGTAAACTATCTGTAAACACCTGTAAACCACCGGTAAAGCACCTGTAAACACCTGTAAACTACCTGTAAAACACCTGTAAACACCTGTAAACTACCTGTAAAACTACATGTAAACACCTATAAACTACCTGTAAAACACCTATAAACTACCTGTAAACTACCTGTAAACTACCTGTAAAACACCTGTAAACACCTGTAAACTACCTATAAACACCTGTAAACTATCTGTAAACTACCTGTAAAACACCTGTAAACTATCTGTAAACACCTGTAAACTACCTGTAAACACCTGTAAACTATCTGTAAACTACCTGTAAAACACCTGTAAACTACCTGTAAACACCTGTAAACTACCTGTAAAACTACATGTAAACACCTATAAACTACCTGTAAAACACCTATAAACTACCTGTAAACTACCTGTAAAACACCTGTAAATACCTGTAAAACACCTGTAAACTACCTGTAAAACACCTGTAAACACCTGTAAACTACCTGTAAACACCTGTAAACTACCTATAAACACCTGTAAACTATCTGTAAAACACCTGTAAACTATCTGTAAACACCTGTAAACTACCTGTAAACACCTGTAAACTATCTGTAAACTACCTGTAAAACACCTGTAAACTACCTGTAAACACCTGTAAACTACCTGTAAAACTACATGTAAACACCTATAAACTACCTGTAAAACACCTATAAACTACCTGTAAACTACCTGTAAAACACCTGTAAATACCTGTAAAACACCTGTAAACTACCTGTAAAACACCTGTAAACACCTGTAAACTACCTGTAAAACAACTGTAAACACCTGTAAACTACCTGTAAAGCACCTGTAAACACCTATAAACTACCTGAAAAGCACCTGTAAACACCTGTAAAACACCTGTAAACACCTATAAACTATCTGTAAACACCTGTAAACTACCTGTAAACTATCTGTAAACACCTGTAAACCACCGGTAAAGCACCTGTAAACACCTGTAAACTACCTGTAAAACACCTGTAAACACCTGTAAACTACCTGTAAAACTACATGTAAACACCTATAAACTACCTGTAAAACACCTATAAACTACCTGTAAACTACCTGTAAATACCTGTAAAACACCTGTAAACTACCTGTAAACACCTGTAAACTACCTGTAAACACCTGTAAACTATCTGTAAACTACCTGTAAAACACCTGTAAACTATCTGTAAACACCTGTAAACTACCTGTAAACACCTGTAAACTATCTGTAAACTACCTGTAAAACACCTGTAAACTACCTGTAAACACCTGTAAACTACCTGTAAAACTACATGTAAACACCTATAAACTACCTGTAAAACACCTATAAACTACCTGTAAACTACCTGTAAAACACCTGTAAATACCTGTAAAACACCTGTAAACTACCTGTAAAACACCTGTAAACACCTGTAAACTACCTGTAAACACCTGTAAACTACCTATAAACACCTGTAAACTATCTGTAAACTACCTGTAAAACACCTGTAAACTATCTGTAAACACCTGTAAACTACCTGTAAACACCTGTAAACTATCTGTAAACTACCTGTAAAACACCTGTAAACTACCTGTAAACACCTGTAAACTACCTGTAAAACACCTGTAAACTACCTGTAAACTACCTGTAAACACCTGTAAACTACCTATAAACACCTGTAAACTATCTGTAAACTACCTGTAAAACACCTGTAAACACCTGTAAACTACCTGTAAAACACCTGTAAACACCTGTAAACTACCTGTAAAACAACTGTAAACACCTGTAAACTACCTGTAAAACACCTGTAAACTACCTGTAAACTACCTGTAAACACCTGTAAACTACCTATAAACACCTGTAAACTATCTGTAAACTACCTGTAAAACACCTGTAAACACCTGTAAACTACCTGTAAAACACCTGTAAACACCTGTAAACTACCTGTAAAACAACTGTAAACACCTGTAAACTACCTGTAAAGCACCTGTAAACACCTATAAACTACCTGAAAAGCACCTGTAAACACCTGTAAAACACCTGTAAACACCTATAAACTATCTGTAAACACCTGTAAACTACCTGTAAACTATCTGTAAACACCTGTAAACCACCGGTAAAGCACCTGTAAACACCTGTAAACTACCTGTAAAACACCTGTAAACACCTGTAAACTACCTGTAAAACTACATGTAAACACCTATAAACTACCTGTAAAACACCTATAAACTACCTGTAAACTACCTGTAAACTACCTGTAAAACACTTGTAAATACCTGTAAAACACCTGTAAACTACCTGTAAAACACCTGTAAACTACCTGTAAACACCTGTAAACTACCTATAAACACCTGTAAACTATCTGTAAACTACCTGTAAAACACCTGTAAACTATCTGTAAACACCTGTAAACTACCTGTAAACACCTGTAAACTATCTGTAAACTACCTGTAAAACACCTGTAAACTACCTGTAAACACCTGTAAACTACCTGTAAAACACCTGTAAACTACCTGTAAACTACCTGTAAACACCTGTAAACTACCTATAAACACCTGTAAACTATCTGTAAACTACCTGTAAAACACCTGTAAACTATCTGTAAACACCTGTAAACTACCTGTAAACACCTGTAAACTATCTGTAAACTACCTGTAAAACACCTGTAAACTACCTATTAAACACCTGTAAACACCTATAAACTACCTGTAAAACACCTGTAAACACCTGTAAACTACCTGTAAAACACCTGTAAAACACCTGTAAACTACCTGTAAACACCTGTAAACTATCTGTAAACTACCTGTAAAACACCTGTAAACTACATGTAAACACCTGTAAACTACCTGTAAAACACCTGTAAAACACCTGTAAACTACCTATTAAACACCTGTAAACACCTATAAACTACCTGTAAACACCTGTAAACTACCTGTAAAACACCTGTAAACACCTGTAAAACACCTGTAAAACACCTGTAAACACCTGTAAACACCTGTAAACTACCTGTAAACACCTGTAAACTATCTGTAAACTACCTGTAAAACACCTGTAAACTACATGTAAACACCTGTAAACTACCTGTAAAACACCTGTAAACAACTGTAAACTACCTGTAAAACACCTGTAAACTACCTGTAAACACCTGTAAACTACCTTTAAACTACCTGTAAAACACGTTAAAATGTTCAATGGATTTCAGTAACACTAAAAAATAAACTTTAATGTGATGAAGAAAACTCAGGTTGTGATGAACATGCAGCTCGCCTCTCACACGCTCGCCAAACATCAATGGAAATCACACGCCACACACACTCTTCTCTGAGCACCACACACACACCTTTTACCGGCTCGCTGACCCACCGGGCGCAGACCTATGGCATTTACACACTCCAGATCAAACATGCGCACAAACAGTCTGGCACACGAGCGAGATCAAACACACACGGAACAGAAGGCGAGCGGCAGAGATGCTGAGAGGCGGGGAAGTGATTCAAAGAGAGGAGGAAGACGAGCAGAATAAAACTGGAGTCCTTACCCTCGGAGGAGCTTGAACAGCATGCAGCCTAAAGAGAACCAGTCGGCGCTGCTGTCGTACGCCGTCCCCTTCTGAAGGACCTCTGGAGCCATGTAGCCATGAGTGCCACTGCGACAAACACACGAGAGCCACGTTAGAACAGAGAAAACCGTTTACAAAGATCACCAACTGTCCACAGAATTACAGGACATCACTTTTAAGCGGTTTAATCTGCCGACAGGCTGGTTTTAGAGTCCAAAAACATCCAAAAGAGTGTTTAAATCATCTCATCTGACTGTAAAAAAGCTCAGCTTTAATGTAAAATTACAACTAATTCAACCGAAATCATTGAATCCAGCTGATCAGTTAGTCATGTTGAACTTTCTTTGTTTGAGAGATAAGAAGAGCTTCAGTTAAATCTGCCATCAGGGTCGTTTTCACGGTTTTTACTCAACATGCATCAAAATCAACATTTTACATGGTAACAACCTGAAAACGAGAAAAGCTGCAGAATGTAAAATATCCTTCAAGTTCAAAATTAATGAGAAACACGTGAGAAACATTAGAGGTGATGAATATTTGTAATAAAGGTTTAAAGCTCAGAGACGGCAGCAGAGGTCTGAGTGAAGTCTGAATGCTGGTGTGAAGTCAGGTCAGAGTGACGCATCTTTCCCTCACAAACCATCTCTGGCAGTCGGCTGAAGTCTGAATAAACAGCCTGAAACTGACGGTGCAACAGTCCCTGAAGCTGCTGACATCTCTGCTGAGTGGAGAAGAAGACGTCTGATAAGAGATGAGATGGCATCAGCCGAGAGGAAACACATCTGGGGAAGTTTATCAGAATCCAACAACTGTTTGTCAAAGCCTGGGGTTCGTTACCAATGATGAAAGATGGTGGAAACATGTCTGTGATGTATTCAGCTGTTTTTCTGCCAATATTTCCCCTCAAATAGGGCTGAGCAATTTTATTAACACTGCGCTATATATCGATATTTCGTTTCCTGATAAAGTGTCAATTTTTTAATTTATTATTTCATTTTAATTAAATTTTTTATTTTAATTTAAAAAAAAAAATTTTTTTTTAAAGCAAACTTTACTCAAAAGTCAGACGTTACAATTAGTGAAAACACAGAACATTAAGGTAATACAATACAATGCCAGGGGGGTCACATTCTACAAAACAGTGATAAATTAGTTGATAAAAATGTTGTATAAAGTGCACAGCTCTCACGTTTGTTTCTGTTTGTCTGGCGGTGTTGTCCTTCCGGGTCAAAGGTCGGACCACCGGTCCAATCAGCGACAATTCATGTCAAATCACACTGTCCCCCCCCCCCCCCCCCCCCCAGAAAATGATGTAAGTGTATCGAATCGTATCAAATAGTATCGTATCGAATCGTATCGTATGGAATAGTATTTTATGGAATAGTATTGTATCGTATCGAATCGTATTGTATCGAATAGTATCGTATCAAATAGTATCGTATCGAATTGAATAGTATCGTATCGAATAGTATCGAGTCGTATCGTATCAAATAGTATCTTATCGAATTGAATAGTATCGAATAGTATCGTATCGTATAGTATCGTATCGAGTCGAGTCGTATCAAATACTATCGTACCGAATAGTATCGAGTCGTATCGTATCAAATAGTAGCGTATTGTATCGAATCGAATAGTATCGTATCGAATAGTATCGAATCGAGTCGTATCGTATCATATCGAATCGTAGGCTGAATATCGCGTATCGTATCGTCAGATTAGTGTATCGCTACAGCCCTACCCTCACTGTGCACTGAAACCCAACGTTTGCACTTTAATCCTTAGTGGCACCATTATATATTGTTACTTTTTGCAACAGAAAGTAAAAAAACATGCACGGTTTTAGCCATTTCTCCTCTCTTTTATGTGGGAGCTTTGGCGATTTTGGGTTCAGCTTTGCAACAAAGATGGCGACAGCGTGCAGTTGCCATCAGAAAAGCTTCTGTGAGGGAGGCCAGTCCAACTTAAAGGCAACACGAACCTGACGGAAAGCTGTCACTGAGGTGGTTTGTGCACACGTTCATGCCTTCATGGGATGAATGAAAGCACCAGAACTCATTTAACCTGCATTCACTAACCCTAACCCATCAGCCTGAGGTTGCAGCCGCCCTAAAAGCCACAGAATCGAACTTTGAACTGAAGCTAACTCGGCTCTGAAACGGCTCAGAAACCTCTGACTGCACTCAGAGTTTAATGTTTGATCAGGTGAGGTCTTCAGCTAAAGCTAAAGGAAGGCGTCCCATATGAACCCAGCACCTCTGCCCTGAGTGTAACAGACGGGGGGGGGGGCACTTACACACTGGCGTGGGGCTTCTTCTTGGAGAAGTCGCAGGCAAGGCCGAGGTCCGAGATCCGAACGTGGCCGTGCTCGTCCAGCAGGATATTAGCCGGCTGATGGGGGAGATAGAGAGGAGGGGATAATCAGGGATAATGAGGGATAACATGGGAAAGCACAGTGGATATTTCACTCATTCACGGCTCATTCACGGCTTTAGAAACCTCCTGTCCTGGTTTCCCTCCGAATACTCGGCCTGGAAGCACATCGGACTGTTTACTGAGGCTTTAAAAGTGTTCCCTGACTTCCAGCAAAATATATCTGTTATTATGGCAACCAGTCCAAACAGCAGAATTGGAGGAAAAACAGGAGAGAAGATGGCGGATATGAATCTACAGCTCGGAGGACTTCAGTTGAAGTGTTGGAGCGCTTCGGGGTTTCAGTCAGACTCACGGGCTCAGAGCGAGTTCTGAAGGTTTCAGACTGTAAACTACCTGTAAACACTTAAACTGTAAACACCTATAAACACCTGTAAACACTTATAAACACCTGTAAACTACCTGTAAACTACCTGTAAACACTTATAAACACCTGTAAACTACCTGTAAACACTTATAAATACCTGTAAACACTTATAAACTACCTGTAAACACTTATAAACACCTGTAAACTACCTGTAAACACTTATAAATACCTGTAAACACTTATAAACTACCTGTAAACACTTATAAATACCTGTAAACACTTGTAAACTACCTGTAAACACTTATAAACTACCTGTAAACACTTATAAATACCTGTAAACACTTATAAACTACCTGTAAACACTTATAAATACCTGTAAACACTTATAAACTACCTGTAAACACTTATAAACTACCTGTAAACACTTATAAACACCTGTAAACTACCTGTAAACACTTATAAACACCTGTAAACTACCTGTAAACACCTGTAAACTACCTGTAAACACTTATAAACTACCTGTAAACACTTATAAACACCTGTAAACTACCTGTAAACACCTGTAAACTTCCTGTAAACACTTATAAACTACCTGTAAACACCTGTAAACACTTGTAAACTACCTGTAAACACCTGTAAACTACCTGTAAACACTTATAAACTACCTGTAAACACTTATAAACACCTGTAAACTTCCTGTAAACACTTATAAACTACCTGTAAACACTTATAAACACCTGTAAACTACCTGTAAACACCTGTAAACTTCCTGTAAACACTTATAAACTACCTGTAAACACCTGTAAACTACCTGTAAACACTTATAAACTACCTGTAAACACTTATAAACACCTGTAAACTACCTGTAAACACTTATAAACTACCTGTAAACACTTATAAACACCTGTAAACTACCTGTAAACACTTATAAACTACCTGTAAACACTTATAAACACCTGTAAACTACCTGTAAACACCTGTAAACTTCCTGTAAACACTTATAAACTACCTGTAAACACCTGTAAACACTTGTAAACTACCTGTAAACTACCTGTAAACACTTGTAAACTACCTGTAAACACTTGTAAACTACCTGTAAACTACCTGTAAACTACCTGTAAACACTTATAAACTACCTGTAAACACTTATAAACACCTGTAAACTACCTGTAAACACTTGTAAACTACCTGTAAACACCTGTAAACTACCTGTAAACACTTATAAACTACCTGTAAACACTTATAAACACCTGTAAACTACCTGTAAACACCTGTAAACTTCCTGTAAACACTTATAAACACCTGTAAACACTTATAATTAATAATAGATATCATCATGAAACTTCCTCAGTTGATTACTTACACAAGTATGAAAACATAATGTATTACAAGTTTTAGAAATTTTGTATGTTTAATTATGCAAATTAGACATTATCTCATTAAATATGCGCAAATTTGCATAAACTGTAAACTTTCTGTCTTTCTGTGACTCCAGAACAACTTTTACTGAGTGCTGCTGCAGTAAAACCTTTGTGACAAACCTCCCACCTTCTCTAAAACGGGGTTATATAACACATTAACACACATATATATACACACACACACATATATATATATATATACACACACACACACATATATATATATATATATATATATATACATATACATATACACATATACATATATACATATATATATATATATATATATATATATATATATAATATAATATATATATATATAATATATAATATATAACACCAGGTGTGTTAGAGGCCGGAGGCTACCTTCAGGTCTCTGTAGACGACGAAGCGGTTGTGCATGTGCTCCAGGCCCAGGATGATTTCGGCCGCATAGAAGCGCATCTCCTTCTCGCTGAAGACGCCGTGCTGAGACAGGTGGTAGTGCAGATCGCCCCCTAAACACAGAGAGAACGCAGCTCAGTCACTTCCATCCATGGGTTAAAGTGACCTCAGAGGAGGAATCTGTGGCTCCATCCCAGCTTCAGCTGCCTCGGTCCTAACATGGACATCAGAGAGCTAAACCCTCTGTGGGAGCGTCGGCCTACCGTTCATCAGGTCCAGGATGAAGCACAGCTTGTCGGGCGTGTGGAACGCGTATGTCATACAGACGATGAATGGGCAGTCCTGAAAAAGCACGGACAGGCAAACAGAAAGGGGGTGAATTAAGCTCCTCTGACGGGTCAAACCTTTAATAAAGCTCCAGGGGAACTCACCCCTGTGCTGACTAACGACAGCATGATTCTCTCGTTGAGCGCCAGAGTCTCGCCCTGCTTCATCTTGATCCTCTTCTTGTCCAGACACTTCATGGCGTACCTGACACCCAAACAACACGTTACACACCTGTACACCGGGGCTAATGTGCCTCCACGGGCTCACGTTTCCTTACATCTTCCCCGTGTCGGCCTTCCTGCAGCCGTACACCTCGCCGAAGCCGCCTCTGCCGATGATCCGGTGCACGCTGAAGTCATTCATGGTCAGCTGAGGGAGGACAGAGGAGCAGAGGCAGAGTCAAAGGCTGTGTTCCAAACCGCATACTTCACATACTACTCATACTAACTTTCTGAGTTAGTATGCCAGTTTGAGTAAGCGAGAAGTTCCCGGATGCATACTAGATTCTCCGAAATGTTGGGTATGCATCATGAGGTTACTACTCATACTAAAACTACCCAAGATGCAACGTAATGTGACATCGCCGATCGTCATTTCCTGTCAAAACGGCAGTTTCAAGCTGGCTACAACGAGGGTAGGTTCACTTCCTGTTTTCAAAACAAAAGCACCAATTGTATTGTAATGGCTTTCCCTATGATAAAAGGCAACGGGTATTTTTTTGTTTATTTTGTGAAAATAACCTGAAGTGCGTTGCTCACTGCGGCTAGCTTTAGTAGCTGCTTTTTATTTCTACTGTTTTAATGTCTCTGTAAAGCACTTTGTTGTTAAATTGTGCAGTACAAATAAACTTGCCTTGTCTTATGTAGCTTATTGTTAGCTTTGATGATAGCTGATTGTTAGCTTTGATGCTAGCTGATTGTTAGCTTTGATGTTAGCTGTTATTTTAGCTTTGATGCTAGCTGTCATGTTAGCTTTGATATTAGCTTTGATATTAGCTGTCATGTTAGCGGTAATGTTAGCTTATTGTTAGCTTTGATATTGGCTTATTATTAGCTTTGATGCTAGCTTCGATGCTAGCTGTGATGTTAGCTTATTGTTAGCTTTGATGTTAGCTGATTGTCAATATTGATGTTAGCTTTGATGCTAGCTGATTGTTAGCTTTGATGTTAGCTGATTATTAGCTTCGATGCTAGCTGATTGTCAATATTGATGTTAGCTTTGATGTTAGCTGATTGTCAGCTTTGATGTTAGCTGATTGTCAATATTGATGTTAGCTTTGATGCTAGCTGATTGTTAGCTTTGATGTTAGCTGACTGTCAGCTTTGATGTTAGCTGATTATTAGCTTCGATGCTAGCTGTAACGTTATATCCTCATCTGTAAGTCGCTCTGGATAAAAGTGTCTGCTGAATGCAGAAACAGAAACAGGATAATTAGACCACTTTAGTTTGAGACGTTATGGTCAGTAAAAGTGACCACAGCATCCTCAGTGGGAGCCAACAGAGACCCCCGACGCCTGCAGAGCCACCTGACGCAGGACTGATGCTGATGATGAAACACTCACACAGTGGTTCACATCTGGGCTGCGCTGATCAACACCATGAAAAACACTTCCATGAATAGAAATTCCTTAAAGCAAACAGGCAGGAACAAGAATATTTCCCACCGGCTCGGACTCATCGAGGTGTTTTTATCTGAAAGAGTTAACTTTGATGAGAGGTTCAGACTGTTTTTTATTGTTGAAGCACCATCAGCAGAACAAACAGAAGCAGATATTTCCCCCCATTAGCTGCAATTGGCATCAAACCAGCCTCTGAAATCTGAACATTTATTTAGGTCTGTGTTTTAAAACTTTGACTATAAATCCAGCTGTGACCCTCTGAAAAGGACCATTACATTTAAAACCTGCCACCTGATGTTTCCTTAGCTAGGAAATTGTTTTTGAATTGGCTCTATATGAACGAATTGGATTATTTTATGAATAATTATGATTACCAATTAATTGAATTCCAATTGGCTTGAATTGGACTTTATTATCTAAGTGCCTTGAAATGTATTTGGTGTTATATAAATAAAAATGAATTGAATTATTATTTATTTTTTTATTTATTTATTTATTTTATTATTTATTATTATTTTATATCTATTTCTAATATCAGGCAGCAGGCTGAACATCCCTGGAGTTGCATGTTATTTGATGTTAGCTGATTTTTAGCTTTGATGTTAGCTGATTGTCAGCTTTGATGCTAGCTTATTGTTAGCTTTGATGTTAGCTTATTGTTAGCTTTGAAGTTAGCTTTGAAGTTAGCTTTGATGTTAGCTTATTGTTAGCTTTGATGTTAGCTTATTGTTAGCTTTGATGTTAGCTTATTGTTAGCTTTGATGTTAGCTTATTGTCAGCTTTGATCTTAGCCTTGATGTTAGCTGATTGTCAACTTTGATGTTAGCTGATTGTTAGCTTTGATGTTAGCTTATTGTTAGCTTTGATGTTAGCTTATTGTTAGCTTTGATGTTAGCTTATTGTTAGCTTTGATGTTAGCTTATTGTTAGCTTTGAAGTTAGCTTATTGTTAGCTTTGATGTTAGCTTATTGTTAGCTTTGATGTTAGCTTTGAAGTTAGCTTATTGTTAGCTTTGATGTTAGCTTATTGTTAGCTGATTGTCAGCTTTGATGTTAGCTGATTGTTAGCTTTGATGCTAGCTGATTGTCAGCTTTGATGCTAGCTGATTGTCAGCTTTGATGCTAGCTGATTGTCAGCTTTGATGCTAGCTGATTGTCAGCTTCGATGTTAGCTGATTGTCAGCTTTGATGTTAGCTGATTGTCAGCTTTGATGCTAGCTGATTGTCAGCTTTGATGCTAGCTGAAATGTTATATCCTTTCATCAGAAAGGCCACGTTTTTAACCTTGAGTCAGTACCAAAAAGAAAGTGCACCCTTCACAACAAACAGCAACTGATAACAGATCATTTGGAGAATTAAAATACAAACAAATGCAGCTTCTACTTCTGCTTATATCCCTGAAACAATAAAGGAACCACAGTTCTGCATGATAAACGAGCCTGCACACCCGATGTGGGTCAAAGGTGTCCCTTTAACTTCAGAAGCTTGTACTCACGTGGATGTTCAGCTCCACGTTCTTCCACTGGCAGAACCGGGTAAATTTGTCACTGAGGAAGAAGGAAAGAGGGTGAGATTGTGAGTGCATGAAGCCCCCGGACGCTGAAACTCTGCTCCCATCTGCGCCGCCTCACCTCTCGATGAACTTCTGGAAGATCTTCCCTCTCAAGCTGTCGCAGATCTCCACGATGTATGGCTGCAGAGGGGCAAACACAAAGAGGGAAACTCTTGAACTCTTTCTCATGTGCAATGAACCGACTGCTGCTCCAGGGCTCCTGTTCTCACTCAAAAACAGCAGCTTAGTAGCACCGAATTCGTGGGAACAAAATTGTAAACAGCCGGCATTTTGTCAGATTTTCAACACGTTGGGGATCTAAACGACTACTTTCTCAGCTAAAACAAGCTGCTTTATCCTCGGTGCTCTGAGAGCTTCCTTCTACGTAGCTTTGATTTTAGCTGTCATGTTAGCTGTAACGTTAGCTTTGATGTTAGCTGTCATGTTAGCTTTGTTGTTAGCTGTCATGTTTGCTTTGATGTTAGCTGTAATGTTAGCTGTCATGTTTGCTTTGTTGTTAGCTGTCATGTTTGCTTTGTTGTTAGATGTCATGTTTGCTTTGATGTTAGCTGTCAAGTTAGCTTTGATGCTAGCTGTCATGTTTGCTTTGATGTTAGCTGTCATGTTTGCTTTGATGTTAGCTGTCATGTTTGCTTTGATGTTAGCTGTCATGTTTGCTTTGATGTTAGCTGTCATGTTTGCTTTGATGTTAGCTGTCATGTTAGCTTTGATGCTAGCTGTCATGTTAGCTTTGATGTTAGCTTTGAAGCTAGCGATTGTTAGCTTAATGTTAGCTGTAATGTTAGCTTTGATGTTAGCTGTAATGTCAGCTGATTGTTAGCTTTGATGTTAGCTTATTGTTAGCTTTGATGTTAGCTGATTGTTAGCTTTGATGCTAGCTTTTTGTTAGCTTCGATGTTAGCGTATTGTTAGCTTTGATGCTGGCTGATTGTTAGCTTTTATGCTAGCTGATTGTTAGCTTTGATGTTAGCTTTTATGCTAGCTGATTTTTAGCTTTGATGCTAGCACGAGGAAAGACGAGGAAACATCTTCCTCAGTGACACTCAAAAACTCCCTGAAAGTTCATTTGAAAGCCCGACAGAAGCATGCAGCAGACGCCGGCAGGTTGGGGGAATCTCTCCGACTCTGATTCTATAACCAGAACAGGAGCCGTGCTGTGGCCCAAAAGAGGAGACTGTTGATTAGATTTGGGGAGCTGAAAGAGAAGTTTTGTCTCTTTGGCTCTGTTCGTCTGGGTGTGGATCGATGCTGAATAACTTCAGAAAGGATCTGAGGATGAGCTGGAGCTGTGTTTAGTAAACACTGGAACACATGGAAATCAGACTTTTGTGTTTAATGACAGCCCAACGCATCAGAAAGCTATTTTCAACTGATCACATGACAACGTTTTAGGAGAGAAGCAGCTGGATGAAACACGTCTCAGATCCTGTTCATCTGCTGTAGATAGTTCTTTAGGCCTGACACTTCTTCTTCTGTCCAGTTTCCTCAAATGTTTTAAGGACACACTGCACACCATGCTGAGATATGCCAAGTTTTCAGCTAACAGCTCTTTGGGAATCACCTTGTTGCTGCAGAAATCCTGTTTTCTGTCTGTCACACTGTGTTATCTTTGCTGTTTTTCACACATGCAGCTAAAGAAATGGGAACAAATCTTAATTCCAGTCTAAAACCCACAAAGAGCTTCTAGATTATTCATTTCTGGTGGCATAAAACAGTTTAATCATTTCATTTATATTAATTGTTCCATAATTAGTCATTAGATTATATCTTATATTCCTTTTTAAGCTTTAAATTGAATCTTATTTACTTTTTCTTGATGTTGAATAACATATAGTTCTTATTATTGTCTGTTTTTTTTTCTACATTTAGACGTGATAACGTTCATTATTTTGACTGATGTTCAGTTAGTTGAATCTTAACTAACTGAACATCAGTGTTTTAATCTGGAACTTTTCTGCAAAAAGAACTGTTTTATTACTCATGTTTAGGTACATTTATTTTTCGGGACTCGATTCTTTCGCTCCCCAGCACAAAAGACCAACTATTCCGTCCTGTGGGAATACTTCAGCAAATCATTTTCACATTTAATGGGGCCGTCCCTCTGTGGCTCCATTTTGGAGAAATTCTCGGGGTCCTGGAGACTGTTTTTAAAAGGAAAATGTGTCTAAACTTCAAAGTTATGTGCAATAAATGAGTGGATTGATGTCATATATAATATATAATAAATATGTTATGGAGAGAATTACATTGAAATTAAGAAATCAAACTGATATTTTTGAAGAGAACTGGTCAAAATGGTTCAGCTATGAGCTGATTTCATATAGATCGATACAGATCGAGCTCAAACCCTCTATTAAGATTTTATTTTACATTTTTTTCCCTATTCTCCAGCAGCATCCTTATATTTCTGTGTATGATGTGCTTATGTTGATTCTGCCGTTTTACTTAGTGCACAACCCTCTCTTCCTCATGTTATGTTTTTGTGCCTAACTGGCACATATGTGTTTGTTACCAAGTAAAATCGAATAAAAAGTAAATAAAAATAATAAAAAAACGAGTTTCTGTGAAGCAGATTTAATCCAGACGCTCCACGGAAGGCTCTTCTAACGTTAAACTGGGTTGGAGTTGAGTTTTATGTTTTACTTTTACCATTTTTATTCTTTTGTATATTATTTAGATATCTTTATACTGTGTGCTTTATATCTTTTTGTGTATCCAAAGCCAAGAGCGGCTGAACTAAATTTCATTATGCCTGCATAGTGACAATAGAGATTCTTGATTCTATTCAGCTCAGGGAATAAAAAGTGCCTGTAGTTAACACCCTGAAATGTGTGGCATCGGTCATCATGGAGGCAGGAAAACTCTCATGTCTGAACCTGCTCCGCTGCATCGGCCTTTAGATTAGTGGAATATTCATCTTTCTAAAGGGCAAACGCTCCACAGAAACTGTCAGAAAGTGGTGAAATGAAAGTTAAAGCACCAACAGTGTGTGTGCTGAGGGGCTTTACCTGGAATAGAGTCGGGGGAACCTGCTTCTTGGCCAGGTGGCTCTGCACATGGTCCACGGCCTTCTTGGAAAATGGCTGCGAGAAAGAGGAGGAAACAAAATGAAGCGTCATGAAAGATGCAGTTTCAGTTCAGTTTTTTTCTGTGTGTGAGGATGCCTGTGTGAACAGAGCTAATATCTGGTTTAATAACTTCCTCCCTGCAGGCAGCAGCAACTTTACATGGTCAACCGTTGCCTTGCAGAGCAACAGAAGGGTTTGTGCTGAGGCCGGAGTTTCCTGTTCCAGAAGGTTCTGCATGAAACAGCAGATCAGAGCAGAGGAGGTCCAGAAACACAGGAATTAATGCACATGAGCATTACTGCATCCCATTCTGAAACTGTGTGTTAAGATGAAGGTGAGAACATTTAGTCAGGCTGCGCAGCGACTTGTGTCACAGCTCGGCAGCCGTTTTTCCTAAATTCTCTTTTTACCCATTTGTCCCGGTACCTAACTTACCGCACTTACTCTAGCACTAGTTATGCTTTTAGCTGTTTGGTTTTGGAAGGAAATGCTCTTATGATTTCTTGTGACCTGAAGTTCTTTTGCCTACCGATGTGGAACACACTTATTGTAAGTCGCTTTGGATAAAAGCGTCTGCAGAATGACCGTAATGTAATGTAATGTAATGTAATGTAATGTAGTGTAATGTAATGTAATGTAATGTAAAGTAATGTAATGTAGTGTAATGTAATGTAACGTAGCATAATGTAATGTAATGTAACGTAACAAAACATAATGTAATGTAATGTAACATAACGTAATGTAACGTAACGTAGTGTAATGTAATGTAACGTAACGTAGTGTAATGTAATGTAACGTAACGTAGTGTAACGTAACGTAGTGTAACGTAACGTAACGTAATGTAACGTAGTGTAATGTAACGTAACGTAACGTCGTGTAATGTAATGTAACGTAACGTAGTGTAACGTAACGTAGTGTAACGTAACGTAACGTAATGTAACGTAGTGTAATGTAACGTAACGTAGTGTAATGTAATGTAATGTAACGTAGTGTAATGTAATGTAACGTAACGTAGTGTAACGTAACGTAGTGTAATGTAATGTAACGTAATGTAGTGTAACATAATGTAACATAATGTAACGTAATGTAACGTAGTGTAATGTAACGTAACGTAACGTCGTGTAATGTAATGTAACGTAACGTAGTGTAACGTAACGTAGTGTAACGTAACGTAACGTAATGTAACGTAGTGTAATGTAACGTAACGTAGTGTAATGTAATGTAATGTAACGTAGTGTAATGTAATGTAACGTAACGTAGTGTAACGTAACGTAGTGTAATGTAATGTAACGTAATGTAGTGTAACATAATGTAACATAATGTAACGTAATGTAACGTAATGTAATGTAATGTAACGTAACGTAGTGTAATGTAATGTAATGTAACGTAACGTAATGTAATGTAACGTAACGTAGTGTAATGTAATGTAACGTAGTGTAATGTAACGTAACGTAGTGTAATGTAATGTAATGTAACGTAACGTAATGTAATGTAACGTAACGTAATGTAATGTAATGTAATGTAACGTAACGTAGTGTAATGTAATGTAATGTAACGTAACGTAATGTAATGTAACGTAACGTAGTGTAATGTAACGTAACGTAGTGTAATGTAACGTAACGTAGTGTAATGTAATGTAACGTAACGTAGTGTAACGTAACGTAGTGTAATGTAATGTAACGTAATGTAGTGTAACATAATGTAACATAATGTAACGTAATGTAACGTAACGTAACGTAATGTAATGTAATGTAACGTAACGTAACGTAATGTAATGTAACGTAACGTAGTGTAATGTAATGTAATGTAACGTAACGTAATGTAACGTAACGTAGTGTAATGTAACGTAACGTAGTGTAATGTAACGTAACGTAACGTAGTGTAATGTAATGTAATGTAACGTAACGTAATGTAATGTAACGTAACGTAGTGTAATGTAACGTAACGTAGTGTAATGTAACGTAACGTAGTGTAATGTAACGTAATGTAATGTAATGTAAAGTAATGTAATGTAGTGTAATGTAATGTAACGTAGCATAATGTAATGTAATGTAACGTAACAAAACATAATGTAATGTAATGTAACATAACGTAATGTAACGTAACGTAGTGTAATGTAATGTAACGTAACGTAGTGTAATGTAATGTAACGTAACGTCGTGTAATGTAATGTAACGTAACGTAGTGTAACGTAACGTAACGTAACGTAATGTAACGTAGTGTAATGTAACGTAACGTAGTGTAATGTAATGTAACGTAGTGTAATGTAATGTAATGTAACGTAGTGTAATGTAATGTAACGTAACGTAGTGTAACGTAACGTAGTGTAATGTAATGTAACGTAATGTAGTGTAACATAATGTAACGTAATGTAACGTAACGTAGTGTAATGTAATGTAACGTAATGTAATGTAATGTAACGTAACGTAACGTAACGTAGTGTAATGTAATGTAACGTAACGTAATGTAATGTAACGTAACGTAGTGTAATGTAACGTAATGTAACGTAACGTAGTGTAATGTAATGTAACGTAATGTAACGTAACGTAGTGTAATGTAACGTAATGTAACGTAACGTAATGTAATGTAACGTAATGTAACGTAACGTAATGTAACGTAGTGTAATGTAACGTAACGTAATGTAACGTAATGTAATGTAACGTAATGTAACGTAACGTAGTGTAATGTAACGTAATGTAACGTAACGTAATGTAATGTAACGTAATGTAATGTAACGTAATGTAACGTAACGTAGTGTAATGTAACGTAACGTAATGTAACGTAGTGTAATGTAACGTAACGTAATGTAACGTAGTGTAACGTAATGTAACGTAACGTAACGTAACGTAGGCATGGGCCGGTATGAGATTCTGACGGTATGATAACCAGGCAAAAATATCAGTTATACAGTATTATGATTACAGCTCTAAAATGTGTATTTTCAATGTCTTTTTTTGAAAAACAAGAAAAATGAAAAAAAACTGTTCCATAAGTTATGAAACAGTGTGCTTCAGTGGACACACTTGGGAATTATCTTATTACTTTCAGGATGCAATAATGATAATACTGTAATAGATCAGTTTTATTTGTCGGTTTTAGTGTCGTTAAAAGGAAATCTGCATCTGAGCAGAAGTGAGATGAGGATGGAGCAGCCTTAAAGTCATCTCCCATCCTCAGACCGACCCGTGGACGTGTACAGTGGCATGTTTAGGCAGCAGCAGGTGTAAGGTGTGTGTTCTGGTGTTGTGGGTGTGGATCTGCGCCCTCACATGTGAACAGGACAGCAGCTCCTTCATGATGTAGACGTCGTAGATCTGCCGGCTGCGGCTCAGCCTCTCCTCCTCAGAGTCCAGCTTCTCGTAGTCTTTAATCTGAAACGGGCACAGCAGAGCGGCGTGTGGGCGAGCTGGATCTGAAGGAGCGGGATTACGGGGCTAATCTCTCACCTGTTGCATCATCTAATCCCGCCCGCACACACAACACTTACCTCCTCGTAGAACTTGAGCTGCGGCACGGCCTCGTCGATCTCGTTCAGACAGAAGTCCTTGAACAGCAGGAAGCCTGTGAAAACACGGAGAACACAAACTGTGAGCAACACCCAACCAGACGGCCGACTCTTAAGGAAAACCATTGTCCCGTCGCCATGGCAGCAGCAGCGGCCGGTTTGTTGGTGCGACGCTGAAACTGCTGCACAGCTTTCTTCCAGCTCTGGGGATGTGTTCACACATGTGGAACCCTGATTATTTTCCATCCAGGAGCATCGTCCACACTTTAATCTGATCTGATCCAAACGCTCTGCAGAATAATAGAGCAGCTATCGGCCACACTTCTGATCCATTTTGATCTGATAGCAGCAGATAATCTGCGTCACAAGACCTTAATCTGCCCTGCGGCGCAGTGAGGTGCCCAGCTCTCACTCACAGATCATCAGATTACTGCAGACCGGAGGTTATGGAAGCTTTAATCATTCAGACCTAATCATTCCTGAACATTCAGAACTAATCATTCCTGAACATTCAGAACTAATCATTCCTGAACATTCAGAACTAATAATTCCTGAACATTCAGAACTAATCATTCCTGAACATTCAGGCCTAATCATTCCTGAACATTCAGGCCTAATCATTCCTGAACATTCAGGCCTAATCATTCCTGAACATTCAGGCCTAATCATTCCTGAACATTCAGGCCTAATCATTCCTGAACATTCAGAACTAATCATTCCTGAACATTCAGAACTAATCGTTCCTGAACATTCAGGCCTAATCATTCCTGAACATTCAGAACTAATCGTTCCTGAACATTCAGGCCTAATCATTCCTGAACATTCAGAACTAATCATTCATGGACATTCAGGCCTAATCATTCCTGAACATTCAGACCGAATCATTCCTGAACATTCAGGCCTAATCATTCCTGAACATTCAGGCCTAATCATTCCTGAACATTCAGGCCTAATCATTCCTGAACATTCAGGCCTAATCATTCCTGAACATTCAGGCCTAATCATTCCTGAACATTCAGAACTAATCATTCCTGAACATTCAGAACTAATCATTCCTGAACATT
This sequence comes from Odontesthes bonariensis, assembly GCF_027942865.1. Taxonomy (NCBI): domain Eukaryota; kingdom Metazoa; phylum Chordata; class Actinopteri; order Atheriniformes; family Atherinopsidae; genus Odontesthes; species Odontesthes bonariensis. Next base: position 1,314,168 of record NC_134527.1, read on the forward strand.
CAGACCTAATCATTCCTGAACATTCAGGCCTAATCATTCCTGAACATTCAGGCCTAATCATTCCTGAACATTCAGGCCTAATCATTCCTGAACATTCAGGCCTAATCATTCCTGAACATTCAGACCTAATCATTCCTGAACATTCAGGCCTAATCATTCCTGAACATTCAGGCCTAATCATTCCTGAACATTCAGAACTAATCATTCCTGAACATTCAGACCTAATCATTCCTGAACATTCAGGCCTAATCATTCCTGAACATTCAGGCCTAATCATTCCTGAACATTCAGACCTAATCATTCCTGAACATTCAGGCCTAATCATTCCTGAACATTCAGGCCTAATCATTCCTGAACATTCAGGCCTAATCATTCCTGAACATTCAGAACTAATCATTCCTGAACATTCAGGCCTAATCATTCCTGAACATTCAGACCTAATCATTCCTGAACATTCAGGCCTAATCATTCCTGAACATTCAGGCCTAATCATTCCTGAACATTCAGACCGAATCATTCCTGAACATTCAGAACTAATCATTCCTGAACATTCAGAACTAATCATTCCTGAACATTCAAGCCTAATCATTCCTGAACATTCAGAACTAATCATTCCTGAACATTCAGGCCTAATCATTCCTGAACATTCAGAACTAATCATTCCTGAACATTCAGAACTAATCATTCCTGAACATTCAGGCCTAATCATTCCTGAACATTCAGACCTAATCATTCCTGAACATTCAGGCCTAATCATTCCTGAACATTCAGGCCTAATCATTCAGACCTAATCATTCCTGAACATTCAGACCTAATCATTCCTGAACATTCAGACCTAATCATTCCTGAACATTCAGAACTAATCATTCCTGAACATTCAGACCTAATCATTCCTGAACATTCAGACCTAATCATTCCTGAACATTCAGACCTAATCATTCCTGAACATTCAGAACTAATCATTCCTGAACATTCAGAACTAATCATTCCTGAACATTCAGGCCTAATCATTCCTGAACATTCAGGCCTAATCATTCCTGAACATTCAGGCCTAATCATTCCTGAACATTCAGAACTAATCATTCCTGAACATTCAGAACTAATCATTCCTGAACATTCAGGCCTAATCATTCCTGAACATTCAGAACTAATCATTCCTGAACATTCAGAACTAATCATTCCTGAACATTCAGAACTAATCATTCCTGAACATTCAGGCCTAATCATTCCTGAACATTCAGACCAAATCATTCCTGAACATTCAGAACTAATCATTCCTGAACATTCAGGCCTAATCATTCCTGAACATTCAGAACTAATCATTCCTGAACATTCAGGCCTAATCATTCCTGAACATTCAGAACTAATCATTCATGGACATTCAGGCCTAATCATTCCTGAACATTCAGACCGAATCATTCCTGAACATTCAGGCCTAATCATTCCTGAACATTCAGGCCTAATCATTCCTGAACATTCAGGTCTAATCATTCCTGAACATTCAGGCCTAATCATTCCTGAACATTCAGGCCTAATCATTCCTGAACATTCAGAACTAATCATTCCTGAACATTCAGACCTAATCATTCCTGAACATTCAGACCTAATCATTCCTGAACATTCAGAACTAATCATTCAGGCTTAATCATTCCTGAACATTCAGAACTAATCATTCCTGAACATTCAGAACTAATCATTCAGGCTTAATCATTCCTGAACATTCAGAACTAATCATTCCTGAACATTCAGACCTAATCATTCCTGAACATTCAGAACTAATCATTCCTGAACATTCAGAACTAATCATTCCTGAACATTCAGGCCTAATCATTCCTGAACATTCAGACCTAATCATTCCTGAACATTCAGAACTAATCATTCCTGAACAACATTCAGGCCTAATCATTCCTGAACATTCAGACCTAATCATTCCTGAACATTCAGAACTAATCATTCCTGAACATTCAGAACTAATCATTCAGGCTTAATCATTCCTGAACATTCAGAACTAATCATTCCTGAACATTCAGAACTAATCATTCAGGCTTAATCATTCCTGAACATTCAGAACTAATCATTCCTGAACATTCAGAACTAATCATTCCTGAACATTCAGAACTAATCATTCAGGCCTAATCATTCCTGAACATTCAGACCTAATCATTCCTGAACATTCAGACCTAATCATTCCTGAACATTCAGACCTAATCATTCCTGAACATTCAGAACTAATCATTCCTGAACAACATTCAGGCCTAATCATTCCTGAACATTCAGACCTAATCATTCCTGAACATTCAGAACTAATCATTCCTGAACATTCAGAACTAATCATTCCTGAACATTCAGACCTAATCATTCCTGAACATTCAGGCCTAATCATTCCTGAACAACATTCAGGCCTAATCATTCCTGAACAACATTCAGGCCTAATCATTCCTGAACAACATTCAGGCCTAATCATTCCTGAACATTCAGACCTAATCATTCCTGAACATTCAGACCTAATCATTCCTGAACATTCAGACCTAATCATTCCTGAACATTCAGACCTAATCATTCCTGAACATTCAGAACTAATCATTCCTGAACATTCAGACCTAATCATTCCTGAACATTCAGGCCTAATCATTCCTGAACATTCAGGCCTAATCATTCCTGAACATTCAGACCTAATAATTCCTGAACAATCAGGCCTTTAAACATTTCAAAGCTGGATGTCAGTTATACGTTCAGGCTGTCCTTTGGTGCTCGGGGACCTGAAACAACACATCAGCTGTCAGCGAGGCGTCTCCAGAACAGAAAAAGTGTTTTAATAGAGGATCAGAAGCTAAAAACGTCTTCAACGAGCAGACAGTGTGACAGATGATTGGATTACAGCCTGCAGCGGGTGATGTGACCCTGCTGAACGGCCTGCTGTGTCCGACACGCTCGCAGAGAGAACAGCACCGAGGAGGCCGAGCTCCGCCTCCTGTACGAGCCTCCATTAAAGATGGAGGTTTGTCTCGTCCTCATCAGAGCCGGTTAACTCTTCTCCCACAAACACAAAGGTCATAATTACAGAAAACAGGGCCGCCTGGGCTGAAAGGGACTCTCAGACACACCGACAACAGATAGCCATGTCACCACGGGTCATCACAGCCACAGCGAGGAGGAGGAGGAGGGGGGGAAATAAAAACCAATCCACGTTGCCCACAGAGACGAGACCGGCTGTTGCCATGGCGACTGCCTCCGTGGCTACGGGCTACGTGTGAACAACAGCGAGGAAACACAGATGAGATGTTGGGCTGACTGTGGTGCTCCCCGGGAGGCCTGGCCGGGGATCATGGCCATCCCCTGCCTGCTATGAAACGTCTTCATCATCATCGCCATGGCGACGGCGGCACCGCTTTCATGGCGCTCCCTGCGGCCACGATAAAAAAAGATGCAGATCAAGGAGACGAGAGGCTTAACGGTTTAATGAGCTGAGAGGCACAATGCTGCGGAGAGTTCCTGCGTGCCGTCACCAGATTAAAGTCAGGTATTAGCTAAATTAGAAGGCTAACAGGATTGACCGCACGAGTCTGGATGTCACTTTGACCTTCCGGAACGTCCTGAAAGACGGTTTCAAGTTTGTGTGCAACAGAGCAGAAAAAAATCAGGGAGGCAAAATAACTCAACGTGCAAGTTGTTGACTCATCGAGTCGCTCTGGGAACGCGCTAATAATGAGACAGAAATAAAAAAAATAGATTACATTACTTTGGACAGATGACGTCAACGAGGGATTATAACCCTGATCTGGTCCTAAAGCGTTCAGGGAACCTGGAGGAGTTTCAGTGGAAAAGATCAGGAAGCGAGCCTAAGCTGGACCGCCGTCAATTAGCATCAACTTTGTTTAGTTTAGAAGTAACACGAGTCGTGACCTCACAAACCCAACAACGGAAAGGAGAAGCTGGAGGTAGAGGTGAACTGGGGGTAGCACCACCAGCCTCTGGCTCTGAGCCAGTCAGGCTCTGTCTCTCATGATTTCATCTAAATGTAATGCCTGAGAAGGCATTCATTTAACCTTAACCGTTACTAACAGCAGCTTTTACAATCAGGCAAATGGTGCTAACATGGTAGGCAGTGTTTGTTAGTTAGTTACCTGCAGTGTTAGCCGAGGACATGCTAACGTTGCTAACGTTGCTAACGCTGCTAACGTTGCTAACGTTGCTGGGTTCAGATTCACCAACGTTAGTCGGGAGGAGATCGAAAACGCGACATTCATTCATAGTTATTGCATGTTGGTAGTATTTCCTCCCTTTGGTGAAATATTCACTTTGCAAGTTGCCCTGTTGTCGTCTTTTTTTAAGGGATGTGTAACCAAACTTTCCAGCGTTTGTACCGCTTGGGCGCCATGTTTACTGTTGACATCTCTGGACGTCATTTGCGCCCACTGGAATCGATAAGGGGATCGTTGGGCAAAATTGGCAAACGATTCCAAGGAACTGAAACACTGGGAACCGGTTCTTTTTGAGAACAAGGAAAACTTTTTTGAGAACTTTTTGAGGAAAAAGTCAGTGATACGAAGGGAGAGAAAATAGGGCCAAGAGATTGTGAGGTCTGACTTTTTCCTGGAGAACCATTTTGTGATGCAAATGTATTACTCTGTTGAACGCATATTGTTCTGAGAAGCAAAACGCTTTATTTTTTAAACCCCAGCCAACTAGCCGGACTACCTTCATCAACACCAAAACGAGGCTGGAACTCTGCTCACAGGACGCAGCAGGGGGTAAGAAGATGTTCAGAAATGATGTTGCTGATATGGGATGTCATACAGCTGTCAGAAGAGGCGAACTGTCCCTTTAAGTGTTGGGAGAAAGAAACATTACAGAGTGAGAAAGGTTCACTGTCCTGACTTTTATGGGATATGTTGGCTTCATTCTGTCTGCAATGACAGAAACTAAAAGTAAAAATGTATCTGTGGTTAATTTGGTTGAATTTTAGCTCAACTTTGAGCTCTTTTAGCAGCATGAGACTCTGTTTCTGTTATTGTTTTTATTGCTTTAATATTGTTATTGTTTATTATTGTTTTTACATTGTTGTCATGTTTTATGCCTTATATTTCGTGTTGTTACTCATGTACAGCATTTAGTTTCAGCCACGGCTGTTTTTAAGGACTTTATAAATAAAGTTGAGAGTCGAGTCAAACTAAGACCGGAGGAGGAAGAAGCCCAGAAAGTGTTCGCAGCTCAGTTCTGTGCCGGTTCGTTGGGTCTCAGTGTGACCTTTGACCCCGACTCAGCCAGGACTCTCTGAGGGGAACCACCACACCCCCCCCCCCCCCCTTACTTTACATGGTGACAGTCAGAGACGTTCTGAGCCGCCTTTAAAGCACAAAACAGTGAGAAGTAAAGAAGGAAAGCCTTGGAATGAAGGCCCGGTTCTTCTTCTGTGCAGATCTGAGAGCTGAAAATGAGCATCAACACTAGGGGTGTGCAAAATAATCGTCATGACGATGCATCGCGATTCTAATTTTCGCGATCTACTGCATCGATTCTTGAAGCCAACTATCTATTTTTTATTTATTTTTGGAGGGGCTTTTTATGCCTTTAATGATAGGACACATGCAATTGATGCATTTCGCTGCAAGGGATGTTTGCAATATTTTTTTTTATTTTTTTATAGTTTTATAAAGCCTATGCACTTTTTTTTTGTCTGTACTGATCATCCCTATTTAGTTATTTTAAGTTTTATAAATCCTATGCACTTTTTGTGATGAGTGTGTCCAGTAATATTTGTTTTAATGGCAATACCTCCAAAAGTTGTTTCAATAAATACAGTTATGAATTGCTTTGCTTTGGCTGTGTATGATCTGGATAGTGTCTTCAATTGATTCATAACTCAGTCAGCCACTGGTAATGGCTGTATTTATTTATTTTTTAAGTATGTTCAGTGAAAATATCGCGATGCATCGTGATAGTATCGCATCGTGGCATGTGAATCGTGATTCGAATCGAATCGTGACTTCTTTGCCAATACCCACCCTTAATCAGCACCATGAAAGAAAACAACTTCTATCCTCCCTGATTCAGTGTGAGACCTGCTGGGACCAGAAGGCCTCTGTTTGGGTTTCACGCCTGCTATCATCCATTTTCACTTCTTCCCCTCCGTGTTATCTCTCTTCCAGGCGTGATGCATCACTTCCCCTCCGCTGCCACATAAACAGCATCCATGCCTGCTGTGTGCACACAGGGCATCCCTGTTTGCAGAATGGGTGCTGCCCCCATCTTCCATCTTCCTCCTCCCAACACAAACAGGCTGGAACGAACGTGCCGGGAGGGGAAAAACGCTGGTGCTTACATCACCGAGACTCAAGGCTTAACCTTGATCTCTGAACACTTCAACACTGCCCAGCTAATTCAACAAATGGCCTCTTCCCCAGCACACACACACACACATCTTCAGCTCAGACATGAGTTCCTCGGAGCTTCGGCTCATTAGTGAGATCACCTGAACCGGCTAAAAATACCAGCCTGTTTGTCCGGAGCTCTGCAGCTGCGCCGCGTTCGCGTTATTTATCCCCGATTCATCAAACCGCCCCATCTGAGTAACCAGAAGCAGCAGATCTGCAGCGTTTCTGCTAAAGAGTTAAATGATTAACCCGTGAGCCCTCCTTTGTCCCGCCGGTGTCGTCCTGTCGCCACCAAAAAACAGCCGGAGCGGTTCTGATGGCGTGCGCTCACCACGAGCCGCTCTCAATAATAATAATTTATTTATTTATATAGCTACAAAATGTAGCTCAAAATGCTTTACAAATAAGATCAATATACAAAGTAAATAAAGTAAAATAACTACAAGAATGACAAAATAGAGTACAATAGAACATGTTACTGGGGGGGGGGGGGGGGGGGGGGTTTCAGTCAGATTCAGCTTCTGTTATTTATTTTGGACGGGGGGGGGGGGGGGGGGGGGGGGGGCGGGGGGGGTGTGTGTGTAAAAGGACTGCCTTAGTCTGCACCGGAAAAAATGCCCCTTCAAAAATAAGTAAAAAAAACAACAAATAAAAGACGTTTTTGCTTGAAATAAGCAAAAAAAAATCTGCCAATGGAACTAGTGAAAATCGGTTTGTCAAGATTTCTTGAAATAAGATGTGATATTTAGGACTTTTGAGTTAAAATTGATCTTGAAATTAGCTTAAAAACCTCTTCAAATGAAAAAAAAAAAGCTTGTTTCATGTGAAATATGACTCAAAACAATTTGTTTTCAAGACTTTTTCATTTAACACGATATTCCAGATGTATTGTATTAAAACAAGTCCCTATATCTGGCTGAAATGGAACTTGTTAGGCAGTTGTGTCTTATATTAAGTGTAATGAGATACTCAATGAGACAAATATACTTGGTAAGATTTAGATTTTTAAAAATAAAAATTCTTCAAAATAATTCCTTTGTTAATAATTGTTCACAGAACTTTATTGTATTAGCCCATAAGAACCCAGACCCATTTCTACTTAAATGAAAATTAAGGGGGTTATAACAGACTAAATAGACCACATAGAACCCATTTCAGATTTTTTTTCCAGAATACCCCCCCCCACTGTCAGAGATCTGTAATGTGACATATATGTCACATTGGGAGTTAAGAACCTGGATAATTTCTCCATCAAGGAAAATGATGGGGGACGTAAGGATGTGTGACACCTGTGTCACGGTGGTGACACAGGTGCGGCTTATCTGCAGATATTCACATCTTCATTGTAAACAAATGAATAACATTAATTACACTGGTGGGACTGTTCAGCTGTTTCAGACTGATGCCTCCGGTTCAGGCTGCTCCTCTTCCTCAACACGCACGTCTCTCTTTCAGTCGCGGAAAATATTTTTCAATACTCATCTGGATTGAAGCAGCAAACATTCAGTGTAAGAGTTTAAAAAAACTACTTTATTTGATTCACAGCTGCTAGTGTTTAGACCTCGACAACCCAACTACATTTTTTTTTTTTTTTTTAAACGGCAAACTCGCGACTAGTTAACTTTATAAAGAAGGCGTAATCGCTTGTTTGCTATGGGTCGGGACGGGACAACAACTTTTTAATGTGTGACTTTATAAAGGTGCACGTGATACCAACCTTTCGTGAATTTCGCCAGCCGTCTTCTTTCGGTTGAGCTAATCTAACGCGACGCTGAAGCTAGCAAGCTTCCAGGGAAGCACGGAGGGGAGGGGCTGTGTGTGTGTGTGTGTGTGTGTGTGTGTGTGTGTGTCTGAGTAGGCTATGCGAGAGAGACGGAGGGAGAGCAGGGAAAGGAAATGCAGCTTAACGAATACGAGTATTTTTTAAATAGCATTAAAAAAAATAATAATAACGAAATGCAATATGTGGCGGCCGGTGTTTAATCTGTGGCACACCGCCACGAATTAGTCTATGTGTGGGAAACACTGGAATAGAATAAAATAAAATAAAGCTTAAGCTCACAGACAAACACGCAGGTTTTATTCAAACACAGCCGGTGTCATGTGTCGACTCTGTAGCCACGATAATCACCAAATACCTCCGACACACACCGAGGTGAGAAGCCTGAAAACGTTCGGCCGGAACACAGAGGACGCTCTAATGGCCGCCGGCACGCCGTCTTTACACACCGATACTGAAGGAATACAGCAGGAGCCATGACATGCACACAGTGAGCTTCATCAGTTCGGCTGGATTCACCAGCTTTACAAAACCTCACCCAGCAGACATCATGATAAAAACCCCGATCAGTTCGGCTGGATTCACCCTTTCTGAACATCATTTCAGCATTAATCAGGCCTCACATCCAGCTGTTTCCAGGTGTTGCTCTCCACCACTTTGTCCAAACATGGCTCCAAACTGTGCCATCACGACATATCTGCTGAGGTGGTGATGTTTCACTGACTGAGAGCAGGAGCACAGGAAAGGTAGCAGGAGGCTAAAAGACAAACGATCATTAGCGTCCTCCCGGTGTGACCCAGAGACACCTTTACAGGATCCTCCACACCAGCAGCATGACTCATCACAGGCTCACACTGCCAGGTTCTCCTGAGTGTTGTGGATGGATGACGGCTCAGTGAAGGTTATACAGAACAGAAGTGTTGATCAGCCTAATTTCTCTCTGTTCCTGCAACCTTTAAAGTGTCCTGATCAGCAGTTCTGCAGCTTCCTGAAGCTCTCTCAGAGTTTCTCTTTGGACATTTTCTGCTTCTTCCCTCATCTTCAGTCCAGTCCTTGTACCTGAGCATCTTCAGAGGAATGTGTTTTTTCTTTGTTCAGCCACTTAACTCTGAGCTGTGAACCATTCAGGCAGGAAAAAGGCTCCTAACTCAAGGCATGAACCAGTGCTGTGTCCAACTTAGCAAAGAAGCCGTTTTAAACTGGATCTGGTTTAGACGATCTTTAGTTTATAAGTTTCGCAAAAGATTTTTCTGTGAAAAACAACATTTTAAGAAAGCATCTGCATTTGTATGCATTTCGATGGCATTTCTAGCGAGAACTATGCAAAATATTTTCACAATATTCGTTCAGAGAATGTAGACGATCTTTTGTTTATTAGTTTCTCCAAAGATTTTAGTATCTCCTTGAAAAGACGTAACAATAAAACGTTTTGTACCGTTGTTAAGGTGGTTGCTATGGAGCAATGTAAATGAATAGGCCAAATAAAACGTGGTATAGTCACAATTTGGCCCCCAAAAATTGTGGCCCTCGGCCAGCGGAAAAAAGAAAATGGCCGACTGTCGACCTTTTTTTGTGAAAAACAGAACATTTTAAGAAAGCATCTGTATGCATTTCGATGGCATTTCTAGCACAACTATGCATAATATTTTCATAAGAATGTAGACGATCTTTAGTTTATTAGTGTCGCCAAAGATTTTAGAATCTCCTTGAAAAAAACGTAACAATAAAACGTTTTGTACCGTTGTTAAGGTGGTTGCTATGGAGCAATGTAAATGAATAGGCCAAATAAAACGTGGTATTGTCACAATTTTTGGGGGCCAAATTGTGACAATACCACGTTTTCCCTCGTTGACCAACATAGCTGTTACACGTTTTGCTGTGAGACCGGGTTGAAAGGACACAAGAAGTGGGCTGAAAATCAGCGACAGCAGGTCTGATGGAGGGATGAATCCTCCCCAGAGCCCGGAGCTCAACATTACTGAAGCAGTGTGGGATCATGTTGGCAGAGAACGGATCCAAAGGCAGCCCACATCCAAAGAAGAGCTTTGGGATGTCCTTCAAGAAGCCTGGAGAACTATTCCTGAAGACTCCTTAAAGAAAGGACAGAAAGCTTAAAGAAAAAAGGTTTATGCCCAGAGTGTATCCATCATACGGGTCGGGGATATGACGGTGCAGCCTGGATCCAGCATTAAGCCCTTTAACATCACTCTCAGGCTGTGTTCGAAACTACATACTGCATACTACCATACTGCATGCTTCATACTACATACTGCATACTTCCATACTACATACTGCATGCTTCATACTTCCATACTGCATACTTCCATACTACCATACTAACATACTGCATGCTTCATACTGCATACTTCCATACTACATACTGCCATACTAACATACTGCATGCTTCATACTACATACTGCCATACTACATGCTGCATACTACATACTGCAATACTACATGCTTCATACTTCCATACTGCATACTACATGCTTCCATACTACCATACTAACATACTGCATACTACATGCTTCCATACTAACATACTGCATGCTTCATACTACATACTGCATACTTCCATACTACATACTTCCATACTACATGCTTCATACTGCATACTACATACTACATTCTTCATACTTCCATACTACATGCTTCATACTCATCGATCAGACAGCATGCAGAGCGTTTACCCACAATGCATCTCGCTCCTGCCCGAGCTGAAATCAGCCGGCCTGAAGCTGAGTTCTCTTAAGCTCTAAACTCTGTAAACTTTAGCAACATTTGAAACATTTTCAGGTGAGAAAGTAGTCGTTTAGATCCCCAACGTGTTGAAAACCTGATAAAATACCGGCTGTTTACAATTTTCTTCCCACGAATTCGGCGCTACTAAAGCTAGCCGCAGTGAGCAACGCACTTCCTGTTATTTTCACAAAATAAAATACCCGTTGCCTTTTATCATAGGGAAAGCCATTACAATACAGTTGGTGCTTTTGTTTTGAAAACAGGAAGTGAACCTACCCTCGTTGTAGCTAGCTTGAAACTGCCGTTTTGACAGGAAATGACGATCGGCGACGTCACATTACGTTGCATCTTGGGTAGTTTGAGTATGAGTAGTAACCTCATGATGCATACCCAACATTTCGGAGAATCTAGTATGCATCCGGGAACTTCTCGCTTACTCAAACTTGCATACTAACTCAGAAAGTTAGTAGGAGAAGTAGGAGAAGTATGCGGTTTGGAACACAGCCTCAGACCCATTCCTCCACCTTCTCCTTCCTTAAACCATCAAACCTTCACCTCCGTGTTATCTTCAGGAAGCGAACACCGAGCCGTGTCTTATTCCCCCTTCAGACGTTATCTTCCAACCATCAGGGTTCACAGTGAGGTGAAGCACAGCCGACGACCAATCACTAAACAAACCTTTCCACCTTAAAAGAGTCGGGCGACTTCTCCGAGGCTCCACACTTCCAGCTGTGAAGCATTCAAAGAGTTCATTGAAAGTTGGCTGCTGTTCATTATGAGGTGACACAACAGCTTTATTTAGCTTCAACTCGATTTATGGGAAAGGAAAAAGAAGGTTTCTCATTGAGGGGTCATGTGAGTCAGGGGACGACTCGACTGTTGCATTAAACATGCGCTGACCTTTCCGGGCCAGCACAGAGCCAGCACCTCTCCGGCTGAGCTGCGTGATACAACACGCATTCATCCAGCTTCAGGATTAGCAAACAATATTAAGTATTCTGCAGCCTGCGCGGCTCAGTGATTAGGATGTGTGAGCACACACCGAGCGCCTCGGCCTGGAGAATGTTTTATGATTTCATAAAGACACGGCTGACAGTTTGATGAAGGAAGCCACCGTAAAATGGCTGGTGGTGTTTCTCCCGCTTTCCACGGCTGTTATTTACACACAGAAAAAGGTTCTCTGAGACGGGATGCAGGGAAAAACACACCTAAAAACACACCTAAAACCGAGTAAACTGAAGCTTCTTCCAGCCACATGATCCACAGGGGATGTTTGTCCTCCACAAAGACGGCAAATTTACTTTGAATAATTATTTAATGCATATAAACAGTGTAAAGAGTTCAGAAAGATGCTGTAAAACTGATCATTTCCATAGATTTTGATGTTCTGAAGCAGAGGGATTCTGGGCTTTCCCAACCATTAAATGTGTCAGTGTGAGAGCGCTTTGGTTTAAAAATAAAACCCAAGTTAAACTACGCAGTTTGAACTCTTTTATCCATCAAGTACTTCCTGTACAGCTCCTCCAATCGGATTCCTGCAGTGCCGTGTCATTCAGGGTGACGTCTGCCTCCACTCCAACTGCAGCATTAACAGGCCGGGCCTTTAATCAGCACTTTACTGCTGCTACAACCGGCATCTCCAACCAGCCGACAACCAGCCAATAACCAGCCAATAAACCAACCGATAACCAGCCAATAACCAGCCGATAATAAACCAACCGAAAACCAGCCAATAAACCAACCGATAACCAGCCAATAACCAGCCGATAAACCAACCGATAACCATCCAATAACCAGCCAATAAACCAACCGATAACCTACCAATAAACCAACCGATAAACCAGCTGATAACCAACCGATAACCAGGCGATAACCAACCAATAAACCAACCGATAACCAGCTGATAACCAACCAATAAACCAACCGATAACCTACCAATAAACCAACCGATAAACCAGCTGATAACCAGCCAATAACCAGCCGATAACCAACCAATAAACCAACCGATAACCAACCAATAAACCAACCGATAACCAGCTGATAACCAACCAATAAACCAACCGATAACCTACCAATAAACCAACCGATAAACCAGCTGATAACCAGCCAATAACCAGCCGATAACCAGCCAATAACCAACCAATAAACCAATCGATAACCTACCAATAAACCAACCGATAAACCAGCTGATAACCAGCCGATAACCAACCAATAAACCAACCGATAACCAGCTGATAACCAACCAATAAACCAACTGATAACCTACCAATATACCAACTGATAACCAGCCGATAAACCAACCGATAACCAGCCGATAAACCAACCGATAAACTAACCAATAAACCAGCCGACAACCAGCCGATAACCAACCAATAACCCAGCCGATAACCAGCTGATAACCAACCGATAACCAGCTGATAACCAACCAATAACCAACCGATAAACTAACCAATAAACCAGCCGATAACCAACCAATAAACTAACCAATAAACCAGCCGACAACCAACCGATAACCAGCCGATAACCAACCGATAACCAGCCAATAACCAACAATAAACTAACCAATAAACCAGCCGACAACCAACCGATAACCAACCGATAACCAGCCAATAACCAACCAATAAACTAACCAATAAACCACCCGACAACCAGCCGATAACCAACCAATAACCCAGCCGATAACCAATTGATAACCAACCGATAACCAGCTGATAACCAACCAATAACCAACCGATAAACTAACCAATAAACCAGCCGATAACCAACCAATAAACTAACCAATAAACCAGCCGACAACCAACCGATAACCAGCCAATAACCAACCACAAACTAACCAATAAACCAGCCGACAACCAGCCGATAACCAACCAATAACCCAGCCGATAACCAACCGATAACCAGCTGATAACCAACCAATAACCCAGCCGATAACCAACCGATAACCAGCTGATAACCAACCAATAAACTAACCAATAAACCAGCTGACAACCAACCGATAACCAACCGATAAACTAACCAATAAACCAGCCGACAACCAACCGATAACCAACCAATAACCCAGCCGATAACCAACCGATAACCAGCTGATAACCAACCAATAACCAACCGATAAACTAACCAATAAACCAGCCGATAACCAACCAATAAACTAACCAATAAACCAGCCGACAACCAACCGATAACCAGCCAATAACCAGCCGATAAACCAACCAATAAACCAGCCGACAACCAACCGATAACCAGCCGATAAACCAACCAATAAACCAACCGATAACCAGCCGATAACCCAATCGATAAACTAAACAATAAACCAGCCGATAACCAACCAATAACCAGCTGATAAACCAACCGATAAACTAAACAATAAACCAGCCGATAACCAGCTGATAACCAACCGATAACCAGCTGATAACCAACCAATAACCAACCGATAAACTAACCAATAAACCAGCCGACAACCAGCCGATAACCAACCAATAATCCAGCCGATAACCAGCTGATAACAAACCGATAACCAGCCGATAACCAGCCAATAACCAGCTGATAACAAACCGATAACCAGCCAATAACCCAGCCGATAACCCAGCCGATAACCAGCTGATAACAAACCGATAACCAGCCGATAACCAGCCAATAACCCAGCCGATAACCCAGCCGATAACCAGCTGATAACCAACCGATAACCAGCCAATAACCAACCAATAACCCAACCGATAACCATCCAATAACCAACCGATAACATCCAATAACCAACCGATAAACCAACCGATAACATCCAATAACCAACCAATAAACCAACCGATAACCATCCAATAACCAACCGATAAACCAATCGATAACCAACTGAAAACCCAACCGATAACCAGCCGATTACTAACAGCTAGAAACAGCTTTCCTGAGTCAGTTCTGACCAAACCAACATCGATCAGCTGTTCGTGCCTCTCAGAAAAACATGGCCAACATGCGTTGAGATGAAAGATCAACAGCTGAAATCAACCGTTCATCTCCTGAGTGAGCGCCAGGTTTGGTCCACAGCTCCGATCATCCAGCAGTTCGATGGAACAGATATATCTGGATCAACACCATCAGTCAACACATAAAATCCTTTGATTAGTCAGCTCTTCTTTACAGGCAGTTAAAGGCTAGTTGTGTTTAATTTAGCCAAAGTCAAACAGAAGCCTCCAGAAGCTAAAGTTTTAACAACCTGAAAACCAAACCTACATAAGAGCTCACACACAAGCTAATGCTAACTCTTTCAATATAAATCCATCTGAAACAGTTTGCAGCATAATGAGTTTTATGTCTTTGTTTGTATTTATATATATATATATATATATATATATATATATATATATATATATATATATACATATATACACACACATATATACACACACACACTCACAAATCAATCAACAGTAAACAACAGTCACTTCTTTAATTAAATTACACATGGAAGCATGATTAAAACCATGACAGCGTGTCTCCTGCTAATTTTAGAGCCACTTCCTCCATGACTGGGGCTCCCTGGAGTAAAGAAGTCATTTAGAAACACGGCGCTCTCAGCCCGGCTCCTGACTTTATGCCCACACAACTGTTTGACTGCCAAACTCAAACAAACGAAGAAGCGGATGTTTGGTCCTGGAGCGGCCGGGGCTGTTTGCAGAGGCCGCCTGGGTGAAAGCGCTCAAAATCCAAATCTGCTGCGCTCGCCAAGCAAATTCAGGCGAGTTAAATCAACTGGTAAGAGCTCTGACTGTTTAATTTACAACAACAACAACAGCACACAGAAGGGGAAGCGAGGCCGTGCACACTCAGCAGACGGCGTGATTCATGCACCAGCTCTACCACCTGATTGGCTGACTGGATCCACAGGGCGCCCCCATAAAGAATCAGAGCGTATGGACGGCGTCTCCGGCCCACATCAGCATGTTAAAGCGGCTTCATGGCATCTTCTGGGGGCCGGTACCGTCCATCACCGCAGATTGGGTGAGACTGACGTGGCCCCAAACAGATGGTGTAACCTTTCACGTGCCAGAAATGCTCAAATTTCAAATAATGGAGGCAGAAAGCAGTGTGACACAGTTCAAACACACAGACGGACACGAGGAAAATTCATGGTGCCACAGTCTGCAGGGGGGGGGTAAAGGGTCAGGGGCAGCATGGAAAGTGGGCAACAAAGAGGCTGACATCTGCCTCTGTGGAGAGGGCCGGTCCTGACCAGCGTTAAAGAGAGCGCCGACCGCCATCAGAACCTGAGACGCCGCTGCACGTCCTCTAGGGCTGAGCGATTTTATCCATACTGCGATATATGTCGATATATACTTTCCCGATAAAGTATCGATTTATTTATTTGTCTGTGGGAGGGGTCGGGAAAAGCTGGCTGCAGCCATAAAGATGCTGAAAACTCGAGTGCCAGGATACGACGTGCCATGATGGACACACTGCAGGGGTGCTCGCCTGCTCACGGCGTGCCCTGCACCACATGCTGGGGCCTCAGCGACGTGCATCCAGCCGCTCGTTCAGCCTGCGACTGAACCCGATGCCGAGCGCTCGCCCTCCATCTGACGCCTTTCTGTACTTTGATGCTCTTTAACTCAAAGACCGATTACAGAGATATGTGAGAACAGCTGTTTCAGAGCATCTGGGGTCAGGCTGGGTGGGACTAAAGCTTCATCACATGATGCAGCGAACACGCCGTCCTGTGATAACCTGGAGATGGTGTTAGTGATGTGTCACATTTTAATGGCCCATGCTCCTCTGACATGCTCTCCTGCTGTTTTACTGAACTCTCTGTGGGCGGCTGATGCTCACTGGAGTGACCCTGACCCAGGTCATCTTGTTAGGCAAACGGCTCTCAACAGAAAGGCGTTTGCTCCCCTTTTCTGCATCTGATCACCTCCAAACTGGAGCAGAAACCAGCCTGAGTATCAGACTCAGTTTAGCTTTAAAGGCTAACGGATGAGTATCAGCTTCGGTTTAGCTTTAAAGGCTAACGGATGAGTATCAGCTTCGGTTTAGCTTTAAAGGCTAACGGATGAGTATCAGCTTCAGTTTAGCTTTAAAGGCTAACGGATGAGTATCAGCTTCGGTTTAGCTTTAAAGGCTAACGGATGAGTATCAGCTTCGGTTTAGCTTTAAAGGCTAACGGATGAGTATCAGCTTCAGTTTAGCTTTAAAGGCTAACGGATGAGTATCAGATTCAGTTTAGCTTTAGAGGCTAACGGATGAGTATCAGCTTCAGTTTAGCTTTAAAGGCTAACGGATGAGTATCTGATTCAGTTTAGCTTTAAAGGTTAACGGATGAGTATCTGATTCAGTTTAGCTTTAAAGGCTAACGGATGAGTATCTGATTCAGTTTAGCTTTAAAGGCTAACGGATGAGTATCAGCTTCAGTTTAGCTTTAAAGGCTAACGGATGAGTATCTGATTCAGTTTAGCTTTAAAGGCTAATGGATGAGTATCAGACTCAGTTTAGCTTTAAAGGCTAACGGATGAGTATCAGCTTCAGTTTAGCTTTAGAGGCAAACGGATGAGCATCAGCTTCGGTTTAGCTTTAGAGGCTAACGGATGAGTATCTGATTCAGTTTAGCTTTAAAGGCTAACGGATGAGTATCAGACTCAGTTTAGCTTTAGAGGCTAACGGATGAGTATCAGCTTCAGTTTAGCTTTAAAGGCTAACGGATGAGTATCTGATTCAGTTTAGCTTTAAAGGCTAATGGATGAGTATCAGACTCAGTTTAGCTTTAAAGGCTAACGGATGAGTATCAGCTTCAGTTTAGCTTTAGAGGCAAACGGATGAGCATCAGCTTCGGTTTAGCTTTAGAGGCTAACGGATGAGTATCTGATTCAGTTTAGCTTTAAAGGCTAACGGATGAGTATCAGACTCAGTTTAGCTTTAGAGGCTAACGGATGAGTATCTGATTCAGTTTAGCTTTAAAGGTTAACGGATGAGTATCTGATTCAGTTTAGCTTTAAAGGCTAACGGATGAGTATCAGCTTCAGTTTAGCTTTAAAGGCTAATGGATGAGTATCAGACTCAGTTTAGCTTTAGAGGCTAACGGATGAGTATCAGACTCAGTTTAGCTTTAGAGGCTAACGGATGAGTATCAGCTTCAGTTTAGCTTTAAAGGCTAACGGATGAGTATCAGCTTCGGTTTAGCTTTAAAGGCTAACGGATGAGTATCAGCTTCAGTTTAGCTTTAAAGGCTAACGGATGAGTATCTGATTCAGTTTAGCTTTAAAGGCTAACGGATGAGTATCTGATTCAGTTTAGCTTTAAAGGCTAACGGATGAGTATCTGATTCAGTTTAGCTTTAGAGGCTAACGGATGAGTATCAGACTCAGTTTAGCTTTAGAGGCTAACGGATGAGTCTGCCATTAAATGCCAGCAGTAAATGCTGGTTGTTTGTACTCTTGTTGACTCGACATCATATCGTGCCGCCCGACAGGCGGCCATCAGATCCTCTGATAAGGCTGTGAGAATCATGACGGATGGCGAGATGGGCGCGGACGCCACGCTCCGGTGAGCGCGGCGCCGCTCTCTGGGACTCTCATTGTTCTCCCTGAAACCTCGGCCCTCACCTCTCCCGTCCTCATCGTCCCCCTTTTTCATTCCTCCTTTAATCAATTTTGCTTCTCCCCTACCGACAGGCAAAATGCGGCAGTTCTGCCGCGGTTGCCACAGCGACCGGGAACAGTTGCTAGGCAACGCTCAACTCTCCATCATCCATTCCAGCAGTCTGACAGATGGAGAGGGAGAACGCCGAGGCAGGAGCGAGTGGAGAAAGGAAACAGAGGAGAGATGATGCAATCAGCTCATCAACGATGAACTTTCTGCTTTCATGTGAGAAATAAAAAGAATTTAAACAAGTTTAAATAAATTTAAATAAACAGAACAGATTATCACAGAGTCTGAAGCACATTTAAGGTGGACGGGGAGCCTTCAGATATAAACCTGCTACTGTTTAACAGCAACAGAACAGATTATTACAGAGTCTGAAGATCATTTAAGGCGAGACACGGCAGGCAAAAACATTTTTCATGCACTGATCAATTTTAAGATTTTATATCCAGTCTGCTCCTTCAACATGTGTTCTTTCAACCTGCTATAAAGAAAACATTGAAAACATAAATTAAAATGTTTATTTTATTACATTTTGTTTACTCGCGGCAGCGTGTTTCGCCCGAATTTACCCAAAAGTTAGCATTCCAACGCGCCATGCCGAGCTTCGGCTATTTACTGAAGTCTGTCATGACCGGTGTCGTTCTAAAGCTCTGAGTCTCCTTCACGATGATATGAAACCCAAATAATGGCACTTCCTTTCTACCAGTAACCAATCACGAATGTCTAAAGGCGGATTTATAGCTAATGACAGAATCTGATTGGCTGCTGCTCGTTTCTGCTAACGTGATTCGCTCAGACGCATCACATGGTGGACTCTGACGCTCCGAAAATGCCCCATAACACCGAAACTTTCAAAGAAAAGAAAGCAACAATTGCGCTGTGGAAGATGCAATAAAAGAAAATATATTAGATCAGCTGATGAAGCAGCACACCTGAGCGTAAACTGTCGTTAGGAAACCGAGTTAATGACAGCGGCAGGTCATACATGTCGCATTATATTCTTTATTAATAAGATTATTTTAATTCAATATTAGTATTACTAAGGGCCTGAGCATTTATTCTGTTTTTGAGCAATTGTTTCCAATACGAATGTATTGAATTCCCTTATTTAAATCTTTAAATGCCGTTTTCTCAAAACCAGTTTTTTGTATTTTTCCAGTATCAGTATCTCAGCCTATGGAGCACCTACTAACACCAAACTTTCCAGTTATACACTTAGCAGTATTCTGAAGATATTTACAGAAGGATTTGTTGATAAATCATTCCTGGCCTGATTTATATGACATTATAATTAAAAAAAAAAAATGGCAAAATATGGACAGAATATTTTGATTTCCTAGGAAATTAAAGCAGATATCCTGAAATCCCTCTGTAATTTTCTTTTCACTTTGTGTGTAAACAAAATGAAAAAAATATTTTGCACCTGGTTTTATCATATGTTCAGATCTATCTTCGGGAAATATATGCAAATGTGCGCATATTTAATGAGATAATGCCTCATTTGCATAATTAAACATACAAATGTCTAAAACTTGTAGTACATTTTTTTTTTTCATACTTGTATAAGTAATGAACTGAGGAAGTTTCATGGTGAAATCTATTATTTTAAAATATTACCCTATTCACCTGGACAGCAACAGAACAGATTATCACAGTCTGGCCTCTAAAATCCATTCAAACCAAGTTGTTCTGATCCTGGATTTCACCAGTTAAAGGAATAATGCTGGCTCACTGGTGCTTAAAGGAGTTGGGAAAGAAGTCAGCTGATACGCACATTTACAGTCACGTTTCTGCAGACCTGAGACTCCACGCGAGGCGGCTAACGCGCCTGCTATCAGTCTGTTTGCCGAGACTCAAACCGGGCCGATGGAAGCTGTGAATCCAGAAGGAGGAGCTGAGGCTGCAGCCATGTTTTATTGTTCAGCTGGAACTGAAACACCGATGAATCGATACTGCAGAAAGCCAAATTTTATGAACCGATGAGCACGTCCAAGATGAAGCAGTGGTCAGCGCGGCTGCTATATTTAGCCCACACAGGCCGGCCCTTACGTAACCATCACCCTGCCCGACCCCGATTCTGTGAGGCCCGCGGACTGAGCTTTCCCCCACCGGATGGAAACCTCCGCTGCTTCGTAACGCTCTGAAACAAGCCAGCAGAGGAGGAAGAGGCCGCCACCACTGTTCTCTGAAGCGCCTTCTGTTTCTGAAACGCTCCTTTTTAGCTACTGGCTGTGTTCCAAACCGCATACTTTTCCTACTACTCCTACTAACTTTCTGAGTTAGTATGCGAGTTTGAGTAAGCGAGAAGTTCCCGGGTGCATACTAGATTCTCCTAAATGTTGGGTATGCATCATGAGGTTACTACTCATACTCAAACTACCCAAGATGCAACGTAACGTGACGTCGCCGATCGTCATTTCCTGTCAAAACGGCAGTTTCAAGCTAGCTACAACGAGGGTAGGTTCACTTCCTGTTTTCAAAACAAAAGCACCAATTGTATGGTAATGGCTTTCCCTATGATAAAAGGCAACGGGTATTTTATTTTGTGAAAATAACCGGAAGTGCGTTGCTCACTGCGGCTAGCTTTAGTAGCGCCGAATACTCATCGATCAGACAGTATGCAGAGCGTTTACCCACAATGCATCTCGCTCCTGCCCGAGCCGAAATCAGCCGGCCTGAAGCTGATTTCTCTTAAGCTCTAAACTCTGTAAACTTTAGCAACATTTGAAACATTTTCAGGTGAGAAAGTAGTCGTTTAGATCCCCAACGTGTTGAAAACCTGACAAAATACCGGCTGTTTACAATTTTGTTCCCACGAATTCGGTGCAACTAAAGCTAGCCGCAGTGAGCAACGCACTTCCGGTTATTTTCACAAAATAAAATACCCGTTGCCTTTTATCATAGGGAAAGCCATTACCATACCCTACGTTGCATCTTGGGTAGTTTGAGTATGAGTAGTAACCTCATGATGCATACCCAACATTTAGGAGAATCTAGTATGCATCCGGGAACTTCTCGCTTACTCAAACTCGCATACTAACTCAGAAAGTTAGTAGGAGTAGTATGCAAACACAGCCCTGGTGAGAATGACTCCCTGCCAGCGCTCTAACGGACGTATTTCAGGCAGCGCCCGTCGTGCAGCTAATGAAATAGATTCAAAGCCGTGTGGACTGTAGCGCCCCCTGTTGGAGTGGCTGTTTCTCTGAGAGATGCAGTCCACTCCCAATACCAGGAGAGTCCAGAAAACAGTGTTTTCCTCTGTGGACTGGAGAGGAAGTGTGAGGCTGAGGCCTTCAGTACACTCAGAGAGCGGCTCCCACATCTGGAGAGTGTCACTGGAAAGTGATAACAACTTATTTTAGACCCGAGGATCAGCCAAAAGAAATCCAGCAGGTTTTACAAAAAGCTGGAGGGAGGCGTCCGACGCTGTTCCAGAAGCTTTCCAAAGAGCAGCTTTACTTGGTGTGCAGCACATTATTATTATTATTATTATTATAATAATTATAACTCGTATAACCTCAGGGTGCCGAGGTTTGGGAGCTGCTGCGTCACATGGAGAGGATCACCTATAACTTACATAAAGAGCCATAAACAAACTAATATTCCAGTGACTGAATGAGGGTCAGAGCTGCTGGTTGGATGCTGGCTGCTCTGTAAAGCTGTATGGCTGCATGATGTGTAAACAAAGAGAAATCTGCATCATTGCCCCTGGATGTTTCCTCTGGAAGCCGATAACTTCCTCTGGTGTGAACCTTTAACTCAGAAACCCAACGAGCACGGGGGGGGGGGGGGCTTTTTAAAACAGTCTGACTCCTTTGATGCTCAAACGTGCACCGACTGAGTCTCCTGGAGGACAAACATTCCAGCAGCGCTGCTGCGTCTTCCTCCTGACCTTGGTTGCCATGGCAGCCTACGGGGCTCGTCAAGCTGAAGGACGAGTCCTGTTCCGAGTGATAAAAATCAAAAGCAGACGTGCAGCTCGGCCACAAATGTCGATTAAAAAAGGCTCCCAGATCTGCAGCCTGACGGGCGCTGAGGTGAACCCGGGCCTCAGATAAGCTGCATCATACGGGTCAAAGCGCCTCCGAGTGCGACGCAAACCAAAGGGAGCGCCCTTAAGTTGAGCGTCAGGACGACTCGGCAGCGTTCCGCTCTGAATGCGGCACAATGAGCGGCGTTCCCGAGGAGTCAGGGAAGTGTTAGGATTTAGTGTTTGGGCTGACAGGGGCAGGTGGGCCGCCGTTTGAAACGGTTTGAAGAGGTTTGAAGCAGTTTAAAACGATTTGAAGCCTTTTTTAAACGTTTTGAAGCCTTTTTTAAATGTTTTGAAGCAGTTTGAAACGTTTTGAAGCAGTTTGAAACGATTTGAAGCCTTTTTGAAGCCTTTTTGAAGCCTTTTTGAAACGGTTTGAAGCAGTTTGAAGCAGTTTGAAATGATTTGAAGCCTTTTTGAAGCCTTTTTGAAGCCTTTTCGAAACGGTTTGAAGCGGTTTGAAGCAGTTTGAAGCGATTTGAAGCCTTTTTGAAACGTTTTGAAGCCGTTTGAAGCGGTTTGAAGCAGTTTGAAGCCTTTTTGAAACGTTTGAAGCCGTTTGAAGCGGTTTGAAGCAGTTTGAAGCAATTTGAAGCAATTTGAAGCCTTTTTGAAACCTTTTGAAACGTTTGAAGCTGTTTGAAGCGGTTTGAAGCCTTTTTGAAACGGTTTGAAACGTTTGAAGCTGTTTGAAGCGGGTTGAAGCCTTTTTGAAGCAGTTTGAAACGTTTTGAAGCAGTTTGAAGCAGTTTGAAACGATTTGAAGCCTTTTTGAAGCCTTTTTGAAGCCTTTTTGAAGCCTTTTCGAAACGGTTTGAAGCGGTTTGAAGCAGTTTGAAGCGATTTGAAGCCTTTTTGAAACGTTTTGAAGCCGTTTGAAGCGGTTTGAAGCAGTTTGAAGCCTTTTTGAAACGTTTGAAGCCGTTTGAAGCAATTTGAAGCCTTTTTGAAACCTTTTGAAACGTTTGAAGCTGTTTGAAGCGGTTTGAAGCCTTTTTGAAACGGTTTGAAACGTTTGAAGCTGTTTGAAGCGGTTTGAAGCCTTTTTGAAACGTTTGAAGCTGTTTGAAGCGGTTTGAAGCCTTTTTGAAACGGTTTGAAACGTTTGAAGCTGTTTGAAGCGGTTTGAAGCGATTTGAAGCCTATTTGAAGCCTTTTCGAAACGGTTTGAAGCGGTTTGAAGCAGTTTGAAGCGATTTGAAGCCTTTTTGAAACGTTTTGAAGCCGTTTGAAGCGGTTTGAAGCAGTTTGAAGCCTTTTTGAAACGTTTGAAGCCGTTTGAAGCGGTTTGAAGCAGTTTGAAGCAATTTGAAGCAATTTGAAGCCTTTTTGAAACCTTTTGAAACGTTTGAAGCTGTTTGAAGCGGTTTGAAGCCTTTTTGAAACGGTTTGAAACGTTTGAAGCTGTTTGAAGCGGGTTGAAGCCTTTTTGAAGCAGTTTGAAACGTTTTGAAGCAGTTTGAAGCAGTTTGAAACGATTTGAAGCCTTTTTGAAGCCTTTTTGAAGCCTTTTTGAAGCCTTTTCGAAACGGTTTGAAGCGGTTTGAAGCAGTTTGAAGCGATTTGAAGCCTTTTTGAAACGTTTTGAAGCGGTTTGAAGCAGTTTGAAGCCTTTTTGAAACGTTTGAAGCCGTTTGAAGCAATTTGAAGCCTTTTTGAAACCTTTTGAAACGTTTGAAGCTGTTTGAAGCCTTTTTGAAACGGTTTGAAACGTTTGAAGCTGTTTGAAGCGGTTTGAAGCCTTTTTGAAACGTTTGAAGCTGTTTGAAGCGGTTTGAAGCCTTTTTGAAACGGTTTGAAACGTTTGAAGCTGTTTGAAGCGGTTTGAAGCGATTTGAAGCCTATTTGAAGCCTTTTTGAAACGGTTTGAAGCAGTTTGAAGCCTTTTTGAAACGTTTTGAAATGGTTTGAAGCCGTTTGAACCCAGTCAAAGCGAGGCAAAGCCTCGGCGTAGCCATGACGGAGGTAGATGGATTATCACAGCGTGGATGAGTCCGTCCTGCAGTACCCGGGCAGGTCGGTGTTTCCATATTTACAGGAAGTTCATCAACACATGATTGTTTGTCCAAAGGTTTCTGTGCTCCCTTACAGGTGGGAGCACCTCCGCGGTCCCGTCCCGCTTGAATGTGCATGAACAGCTAGCTTTTACCACTCATGCAAAGCCACACATTTGCCATTCAAATGTCTCTGAGCCGTTCTCTGGAAGTATCTGTCTGGTGGAGGCTTCTGCTGCACCTGCCTGCGCTCACCAGACTCCACCACGACTGAGGCCCACAGATAAAATGGTCATCAGGGCTGTTCTTACTGTCGGACATGTGGCGGTGCTTCATACGGTCATCAGCAGCAATGATAAGCGAGCTCCAGAGGGGACGGTTTTACAGAAGCTTCCACAGTTAAACCACCATCATCAGCACCAGAACCTGGTTCGAGCTGGTCCCAAAGAGGAAAACTGAACCAGAAAATGACAGTCAGGAGCTCATTTATGTCTATAAACTGAGCCTTTTCTGAGATTTGGAGCAGATTTCCTATACCAGCCACTTCTAGTTTAAAGAAACATCTGTTTATTAATGTTTATTACGTCTGAAGCAGAACTTTGGGAGTTCAGATGTGGAAAATGATCCATCTGATCTTTCTTTGATGTCAAACGTTTAGCCACAACATTCTGAATATCATGTTTAGTAATGTTAATGTGTTGGATCAGATCATGACTCAGACCCTCTGATCAGAGTTCTGTGGTTTTATCTCAGATTGTTCTGTTAGTGGAGCTCAGCCCGCTCTGATCGATGAACACAGTTCCACCTAAAGTATTACTGCCTTTCCACGAGGGCATCAGAGGTTCCAGAAAGGTGTGGACCCAGCGTCTGCTCGCCCACGGCCGAGGGAAAGCATGGGCGGCCAGACGTGAGGAAAACAGAGAAATAAAGAGCAGGAGTCAGAGGAGAGCTGAAGACAATTAACGCTGCCTGTTCTCCCGGGGAGGCTGAGACCAGAGAAGAGTAAGTAAAGCCAGCCGAAAGCCCGCGGGGCTGCCGGGCTCCCCCGGTGCAGCGCAGCGCTGTCAGCTCGGCACAGAGGCGCCGCCTCCACCCGGAGAGCTGGAGGAAGCAGGAAGCATGAGGCTGTGCACGGATGCACGGAGCCGCCGCCACAAACACAACATACTACATACTCCATACTCCATACTGCATACTTCCATACTACATACTTCCATACTACATACTATGCAGAGCGTTTACCCACAATGCATTTCACTCCTGCCCGAGCCGAAATCAGCCGGCCTGAAGCTGATTTCCCTTAAGCTCTAAACTCTGTAAACTTTAGCAACATTTGAAACATTTTCAGGAGAGAAAGTAGTCGTTTAGATCCCCAACGTGTTGAAAACCTGACAAAATACCGGCTGTTTACCATTTTGTTCCCACGAATTCGGCGCTACTAAAGCTAGCCGCAGTGAGCAACGCACTTCCTGTTATTTTCACAAAATAAAATACCCGTTGCCTTTTATCATAGGGAAAGCCATTACCATACAATTGGTGCTTTTGTTTTGAAAACAGGAAGTGAACCTACCCTCGTTGTAGCTAGCTTGAAACTGCCGTTTTGACAGGAAATGACGATCGGCGACGTTACGTTGCATCTTGGGTAGTTTGAGTATGAGTAGTAACCTCATGATGCATACCCAACATTTAGGAGAATCTAGTACGCATCCGGGAACTTCTGCTTACTCAAACTCGCATACTAACTCAGAAAGTTAGTAGGAGAAGTAGGAGAGGTAGGAGAAGTATGCGTTTGGAACACAGACTCAGATTATTGATCCGATGATGTGAACACTTTGATCTGAGCGCTGAGACGGTTTCCTGAGCTGTTTTACAAGAAATTAACAAATCATGAGAGATAAAGTAAAGTCGACTTTTCCGGCACAAATGCCCGGTTTCTGGTCCCGTTCCCTGTGAACAGGGAGCGTTCTGCTCTGGTTTTTAATCCCTGTGAGCCACAGAAACAGAGTCTGGTTCTTCCCTCTGGATGAACTGAGCAGGTTAAGATGCTTCTGTAACGACTAATCGCCTTTAATCCTGATCCATGACGCAGTTCCAGGTGGCAGCAGAAGCTTCGCTCTGAGCGGCGGCAGCGTGAGAAAGAGGAGGAAGACGGGAACTTTGCCTCAGAGTCGTTCCTCCAGGCGCCGCTCAAACAGAACAGAACACACAGTGTTTCCCATACATTGAGGAAACTATGGCGGCCCGCCATAGTTTCCGAATCCCAATCGTTTGAAACACAGCGATTTTTTTATTTTTTTTTATTTTTTTTTGGAAACACAGCGATTTCCTCGAAAACCAACCAATATGACTATACAACAGGTGAATTAGTAATTAAACATGTCCTAAAGTGTGCAATGTCAGAGTTTTGAAGTTTAGTGGCAAAAAAAAGGTTTATGTGTTATTAGTCGCTGTCGGGGCGATTGACACACAAGTTATAGATCAGTGGGTGCGCGTGCATAAAGGTCAGCTGTAATCATCGTGATTTCGTTGACAAACATATTTTTTTACCTATTTATATTATGAGAAATAATGTGAAATTTGAGCAATGACGGGTACACTAGTATGTTGTCCGGTATGTTGCTTAAAAAAATAGCAAGCTCAATAGTTTCTGTTTAAAATAAGGTGTTTCATCCGTCCCGACTAGGCGGAGCGGGGTGAAGTTGGTTTTATACAGGGCTGGACTGACAGTCGGGCATACCGGGCATTTTCCCGGTGGGCCGACGCCCCTCGAGGGCCGGTGATTTAGTTTTTTTTTTTTTTTATTAATGTAAAAAAAAAAAAAAAAAAAAAAAGTGACCGGCGGGCGGCCCACGATTTCATGTTGACGGGGCTAGTCCAATGAAATCTCTCAGCACCTCTTTGGCCCGCCCCTCCCCTCACCGTTTACCCAGGTCATCAATCCTACCATTTGAGCTGAACGGACTAGGAGAGAACAGTCGAAAACTCAAATGGTTAAACAAAAGAAACGAAAGGGTGGTGCACAGAAGCTGCGAGATAAAAGGCTAAAAAGCCTACAAGCAGCAAAATGTGCGAAGCTTACTGACATGTTTGCAAGTGCTTCCACCACGACCACAGCACCGGGTGCTGGGCCATCAAGTGCAGGGCCAGGGCCGTCAACCTCATCAGCAGCCCCCAGTGCACGAGTGTAGGACAGACTGTGTAGGCCAAACACAGAGGAAGAAGCTATCGAGGTGGATTCAGAGGAGAAGGAGGAGACAGACGTGACCCAGGGACAGATTGAGGAGGTCAGAATAGCCGGCCCGGTAAGCAGTAGGCTAATGTTAGGCGAAATGTTAGCAGAATGACGACATGTTTTTATAATGGGAGGAATCTCCGTGTGCGTGGAGACTTAAATTAGCTATTTATAGACATCTTCCCTACATCAGTATGGGGGGAATTGATCATGCTGAAATTATTACTTATTTTATCCAGTCAGGCTAGAACACGAATAAAAAGCCAAGCCTGTTTTTTTGCACAACCTTGTTGGTTAGGAGGTGGTCACCGACTGTGGTGTGTGTGTGTGTGTGTGTGTGTGTGTGTCTGCGCGTGCGCGTTTCTGTCACAGAGATCATTCAGAGTCTTTATTTTCCACTAATGCTATGAGTAGATTTACTTTATTTGAAGGTGTAAAAGTGGCATGCGCCTGTCATTAGCATTACAGTACTTAAACCATCATTAATGTAGGCAAGGCTATAACGTATCTAGTGCCATTCCATTTTGTAGGCTTATGTAAAGTTGACTGGTGTGCAGATATTACAAATACCCAATGACATCAGTCATAGATATCAAGTGTGTCATTAATGTTTATGACACTCTCATGTAGACACCAAAGTGTTCAGTGTTATTTTAGCTTGTTATAACTATATTGTTTGCAGGTGTTACAGGTTACAGTTGCCCATGTAATATTAGTGAAACATTGCTTTGCTGAAATGGATTGGTAAGTAACCGGAGAAATACGAAATTAATATTCCTGCCTCGGTCATTTTCAACCCTCCGCTACATCAAACACAGACTGAGGAGTTGCCTTTCTGCCAGCAAACTGGAAGCCTTTATGTTGATGGCCACTGAGAAAGATGTTCTTGTGTCCCTTGATACTGGCAGAAAAGAGCGATTTAATGAAAAAAAACTGCTTTTGTAATGTGAGGAGATTTATTTAAATGAATACATTTGTGTTAGGATTTAATTGCATTTTTCACAGAAAGTGATGAGATTACTTATGTGATCGTATAAATATTCATGGTGGGCCGCCATGGCCAAAAAATGCCCGGGCCATTTTTTGGTCCTATTCCAGCTCTGGTTTTACATTCGACATTCGCCTATTTTCCGGCTTTGTAATTGTAATAGCGTCACAAAAACCGCACCAATTAGCCTCAGGATGGTATTAATATTCACAGAAAACTAAGACTAACATACCACAGGCTTTATCAACTCACCAAAGTAAGCCTGAAAGATCAGAGTAACCGCGCCGAATATACTTCTAAGTGAACTACGGCAGCCGGAGCGCTTAGGGACCGTCGCAAAAGTGCAACGCCTTTTTTTGTTCTCACTGGATATTCAACCAATGAACACCAAACCACTTCTGATGGGTTTGTGAACTCACTATAAAGCTTTCACAGCCTTTTAGTTTCCAGAAAAATCATTTTAGGTAGAACATTTACTCAGTGTGCATAGTTAATTCCATTTTAGACTTTTATTTTGTAATAGCTCTCTTGTTTTTAAAGATATCAACACCAAACCACTTCTGATGTGTTCCTGAACTCATTGTGTACTTCCCACACCCTTTATTATTAAGGACAACCTTTTCAAGTTTCTCAAAAAGGCATAAGTACTCACTGTTTATGATCCATTCATATTTTTCATGAAGTTTAGTTTTAACCTGTAAATATTTTCTATTACAATTGTTATCATTGGGTTTTAATGACAAGATGAGGTTTCCTTATAAACCCACAAGGGTTTCTGACATCTCCAGCACACATTCCTTTTTTTTAAATTTGTTGTGTTTTATTGTGTATTTTTTTTTTATATTTAAATGAATGTGTGCAAATCAATCAAATAAAATCAAATCTGCAGTCGCACAAACTTACGCCGCGTGAATTTACCCCCCCCCCCCATAGTTTCCAAAAATTCTGTGGGAAACACTGACACATCTGCTCAGTTAGACAGTGAGACCCCCCCCCCCCACTTATCCTGGGTCATTAGGTTCCACAGGTGATGGAAAACTTGCTGTTAGCCAACATCACCGGCTGATTGTTTTTAACCCGTTAAACTAGAGATACTCACTGTGCGGCTCGCACTCGCACAGCAGCTTATAACAATATGGTAACAATAACAATACTTTTTTTTCAAATAACGTACAGCGAATACTGCACAGTATTAAGTAAGTAAGTTTGCGTTTTTTGTAGTATTAAGTATTTTTATTAAGTATTAATTAAGGCTTAATGGTGTTTCCTAAAGGGGGCTCTGTTAAACCTGGCAACGCAGCCCGCTTAAACCACAGAACACGCTAGCTCCTTTAGCCGGCGCGAGATGCAGGCCCAATGGATCGGTTTTTCATTAAAAAAGGGCAAAAACCAGCACAAAAACCAGCACAAAAACCATGCTCATCCTGAATGTCTCACTATGATTACAACAACAAACTACAAATACAACATGAAGAAAGTTGAGGACATGCACGCCAGCTTCCGCTCATCCCAGTATTAAGGTAAATGTGGTCTGAATTGAAAATGTATTGGCCGTGTTGTTTCTTTTTTATATGTAGAAATGCATATTTGCTAAAGGGGACTTTAGTGTGTTGTGGTAAAAGTGGCTCTGCCCTTGATTTTGCTCTGGTGAAAACAATAGTGAGTATCACTGCGTTAAAGCTCAGAATAAACGTCTCATTTACAACCTGCTCAGCACTCAGACTGGTGCTGCTGCTGTTAAACCGTCTGATGTGAGCTAACAGCTCCGCATCTCACAGCGGTGCATCCATGTTCCTCCACTTAAAGGTTCATTCTGCGGCTGCTGCCTGCAGGATGCACTCTAACTGCAGAAATCTGACCGTTTGGAAACACTGAACTGGGATTCTTTGTCCGCCGGCTGGGAGCAAACACACAGAACTGCTGAGATTCTTATGATGGAAACGCCAAGTCCAACCAAAGAACAAATAAATTTAACAATGTGGAAGAAGAAAACCTTGATTTAATCCACCTGTGACGGCAACAGTTCGGCCAAAGCTCAGCAGAGAAATCAGGTGACTCATGAGAAATGGAAGCTCCGTTAAACCAATATCAGCTGTGGATAAAACACAGAAAGCTTGGTTTGGAGTTTAGAAGCTGGGCAGATGTTTCTGTGAACATCTTTTCTCCCCTCATGAACTCTGGTCTTTCTCTAAAAGCCTCTACAATGTTTCCTCTCAGTGAACTCAGACTCTTAATGGAAGAAAAACGCTGACACTCACCGATTTTCTGGTTGAATATTTTGTCGAACGTCAGCTCATCCCTCTCCTCCAGGTACTTCTGCATCACACTGCGAATACTGCGAACACAGGGGAGGAGAAGAAGAAGAAGAAGAGGGTTAGTTAATGTGCATCATGTGGCCCGTCCTCCTCCAGCTTCCAGCCCAGATCCTGACCCGGCTTTGGGACTCTCCCTGCCACCCGTCCCCCGGCAGCGTGGAGCAGCCTCGCACCGGAGAGGCCGCCTGGAGAGAAACACGCCACCCTGGGAACAGGTGTTAATGAGAGCCGGAGCAGGGAGGAGGAATCAATTAGCCCCCATCCCTCCGTGGGCCCATCAACACGCCATCAGCAGCACATGGAGCCTTTTCTTTCCTTCAGTTCAGCAGCGGAAACAACATTTAACTCCACCAGAAGCCCCGATAAGAACGAGACACACAGGTTCTGCTCAGGTTTAACTTTATAACCGTGTCTGATGACCTGATGCTAACTGGCAGCTACTCGGTGCAACACTGAGCTCATTCAGACGGAACCTTCTGTGGAAGCTGCAGACTTTAAACACAACAGAACTAAGATGTCTTAACTCTGAAGCTCAGATCAATCAATCAATCAATCTTTATTTATATAGCGCATTTCATACCACAGGCAACTCAATGTGCTTAGACCGAAAACAAGTTTCAGTGCAATCTGTTGGTTTCCTTAGCAAGGAAATGGTTTTTGAATTGGCTCTATATGAACGAATTGGATTATTTTATGAATAATTATGATTACCAATTAATTGAATGTCAATCGGCTTGAATTTGACTTTATTATTTAAGTGCCTTGAGATGACATTTGTTGTATTTGGTGCTACATAAATAAAAATTAAATGAATCAGAGTTATCAAACACATCAACACACGAGTTATCAATGAAAAGAAATATATACGGGAGGTGGTCCTGCCCCCACCCACGGGCTCACCAACCCGACATGGGCCCAGACCCCCAGATAAATGTTGTTTCTGAGCCAGTCGGAGCAGAACAGCAGCAGAGACGGATGGGACCCGACAGCAGAGCTGATCCAGTCCGGCTGGTTTCTGGTGCTCCTGCTCCGCCTGACTCACGGGGCTCGGTGTTCCCGTCCAACTTGGACAGGAACCATGAATCACCAGTGTCGGTGAACTCTAAACGCATCAGAAACAAAAACCTGGGAAGTGAGCACTTCCTCCTTCAGCGGGCCGTTTGATCTGAGCCGACACCTCAGAGAGACACTCAGTGGGGTCACATGACTCTAAAAGGATCAGATTATTGGCTACATTACAATCAGACTGAGTTGAGCCAGGGTAATTCTCCTTATTTTTTGTCTTTTTTAGTGGATAAATGGGTCATTTTTTTGTCTTTTTAGTTGGTAAATGGGTAATTTTTGTCTTTTTTGGTGGGTAAATGGGTCATTTTGTGTCTTTTTAGTTGGTAAATGGGTCATTTTTTGTCTTTTTTGGTGGGTAAATGGGTCATTTTGTGTCTTTTTAGTTGGTAAATGGGTCATTTTGTGTCTTTTTAGTTGGTAAATGGGTCAATTTGTGTCTTTTTAGTTGGTAAATGGGTCATTTTTTGTCTTTTTTGGTGGGTAAATGGGTCATTTTGTGTCTTTAGTTGGTAAATGGGTCATTTTTTGTCTTTTTTGGTGGGTAAATGGGTCATTTTGTGTCTTTTTAGTTGGTAAATGGGTCATTTTTTGTCTTTTTAGTTGGTAAATGGGTCATTTTGTGTCTTTTTAGTTGGTAAATGGGTCATTTTTTGTCTTTTTTGGTGGGTAAATGGGTCATTTTGTGTCTTTAGTTGGTAAATGGGTCATTTTTTGTCTTTTTTGGTGGGTAAATGGGTCATTTTGTGTCTTTTTAGTTGGTAAATGGGTCATTTTGTGTCTTTTTAGTTGGTAAATGGGTCATTTTGTGTCTTTTTAGTTGGTAAATGGGTAATTTTTGTCTTTTTTGGTGGGTAAATGGGTCATTTTGTGTCTTTTTAGTTGGTAAATGGGTAATTTTTGTCTTTTTTGGTGGGTAAATGGGTCATTTTGTGTCTTTTTAGTTGGTAAATGGGTCATTTTTTGTCTTTTTTGGTGGGTAAATGGGTCATTTTGTGTCTTTTTAGTTGGTAAATGGGTCATTTTTTGTCTTTTTTGGTGGGTAAATGGGTCATTTTGTGTCTTTTTAGTTGGTAAATGGGTCATTTTGTGTCTTTTTAGTTGGTAAATGGGTCATTTTTGTCTTTTTTGGTGGGTAAATGGGTCATTTTGTGTCTTTAGTTGGTAAATGGGTCATTTTTTGTCTTTTTTGGTGGGTAAATGGGTCATTTTGTGTCTTTTTAGTTGGTAAATGGGTCATTTTGTGTCTTTTTAGTTGGTAAATGGGTCATTTTTTGTCTTTTTTGGTGGGTAAATGGGTCATTTTGTGTCTTTTTAGTTGGTAAATGGGTAATTTTTGTCTTTTTTGGTGGGTAAATGGGTCATTTTGTGTCTTTTTAGTTGGTAAATGGGTCATTTTTTGTCTTTTTTGGTGGGTAAATGGGTCATTTTTTGTCTTTTTTAGTTGGTAAATGGGTCATTTTGTGTCTTTAGTTGGTAAATGGGTCATTTTTTGTCTTTTTTGGTGGGTAAATGGGTCATTT
The DNA here is from genome assembly GCF_027942865.1 of Odontesthes bonariensis. Lineage (NCBI taxonomy): Eukaryota > Metazoa > Chordata > Actinopteri > Atheriniformes > Atherinopsidae > Odontesthes > Odontesthes bonariensis. The sequence continues at coordinate 1,347,838 of NC_134527.1, forward strand.
TGTGTCTTTTTAGTTGGTAAATGGGTCATTTTTGTCTTTTTTGGTGGGTAAATGGGTAATTTTGTGTCTTTTTAGTTGGTAAATGAGTCATTTTTTGTCTTTTTTGGTGGGTAAATGGGTCATTTTGTGTCTTTTTAGTTGGTAAATGGGTCATTTTTGTCTTTTTTGGTGGGTAAATGGGTCATTTTGTGTCTTTTTAGTTAGTAAATGGGTCATTTTGTGTCTTTTTAGTTGGTAAATGGGTCATTTTGTGTCTTTTTTGGTGGGTAAATGTCTTCACACTCAGTGGGGTCACTTCCTGTTGACCTCTTCACCACCAACAACAAACTCAGGCATTGGAGAAAGATGGAGAACGCAGAGCCAGATGAAGCTACGTCCCTCTACATTTGCTCTGTGATGAGCTGCTTGTTGCACAAACTCGATGCCCAACGGAGCATTCTCCATCGCGTTGTTTGTTTCTTTCTGACGGCGACAACAACAGGAATATCGTCTCCTTTGACTTCCGGGTCACGACCCCGGGAAAACATCTGGAGCATGCGCAGAACGCAAAGTCTGATTCACCACGTGCTTCAGCGTCTACAAGCAGGTTTAGAGTGACTTTCAACCCAGTTATCTCGGGGTCTGAATCCCATCCGATCCAGTTCTTAGTCAGATTAAGGTGTCTACATGCACTTAATAACTCAGTCTGATTGTAATTTAGCCAATAATCTGATCCTTTCAGGGCCATGTGACCCCACTGAGCAGCCTGTCCTGTAACACAGGCGGCTGGGTGTCGGCAGGTCATGACCCTGATAATAAAAACAGCTGCAAACAAAGATGGATGACGGGCTCCATCTTAACAAACCAAAGCAGAGCTCAGGTGTAGACATCAGCTCAGGGGAGCAGATGACCGCAGCAGAGTGGAAAACAAAGCGGCTCCTGCTGTGACCGTGCAGCTTGAGTGGCAGAAAGGCCGCCGGCGCTCAGCCAGAAATAAGGCGTGATCCTCTACGGGGGCTCCAGTTTATGAGCGGTGGGCCGGGACAAGTGTGCAGAGCCAGCGCTGGCATTTATTCACTGCGTGGTGAGCCGGCCTGCGTCTCTGGGGATTCATCCTGGAGTTCAGAACGGATAGAAGGCGCGACCGCACCCATCTCCTTATCCACCTGAGTCCCAGCACTCGGGTTACACCCAACCACAGGTGGAAACACAGAAAACAGCGTGTGAACTGGGGGGAAAGAGCCAGAATATAGCAAAAAAGTGCGTTTATAATTCATAAGAAGTGTTTTACTGAGTCGGTGCGACCTCTGACGCTTCAGAAAGTTCTTTAAAGTTCAGCTGGAGGCTTTTTATTTGTGAATTTTCCCTCCAAATCCCTGCAGAGACCAACAGCCTTTAACTTAAGAAATTCCCTCACAGTCCCACGGCCGGCAGCAGCAGCCACGTGAGATGTTTCCCACCCAAAGGTCCTCAAAAACGGCATCAAATCACTGATTCTACCTGAATATATAACTGATGGGGAAGGTTAAAGCGCTCAACTAAAGGCTTCAAAATGGTGGATAAACCAAGAAGCGTCCTTTCTCATGGATCTGTGAGTGTGTGAACGTTGTTTTCAGATTCATCTTTAGTTGATTTACATGTAAATAAGACTTTAAAAAACAGAGCTCAGAACATTTCTGGATGTCAGAGCTCAGATTTTGCTGGAACGCTTCCTTCAGAAAGCACAACTTCAGGCTCTGTGCCACAGCAACAGCATTTTTCTACAGTTTTCTCACATTTTAGGGAGAAAATTAACTCGAATAAAGAAATCCAGATGTTCCAGGTCATACAAAATGTCCACAAAATCCAGCTGCACATCTGGAGCCATCATTTGAAAACGGGACTGAACATCTTTAACCCTGAAGGTGCAAGGTTGACAGATGTTCTGCTGCTGATGAGATCCAGAGGTGAGAGGGGCCCCTGAACTCTGGGCAGCACAGGGGCAGAAACAGCTGCAGGGGCAGAAACAGCTGCAGGGGGCAGAAACAGCTGCAGGGGGCTGAAACAGCTGCAGGGGCAGAAACAGCTGCAGGGGGCAGAAACTGCTGCAGGTGCAGAAACAGCTGCAGGGGGCAGAAACATCTGCAGATGCAGAAACATCTGCAGGGGGCAGAAACAGCTGCAGGGGGCAGAAACATCTGCAGGGGCAGAAACAGCTGCAGGGGGCAGAAACAGCTGCAGATGCAGAAACAGCTGCAGGGGGCAGAAACAGCTGCAGATGCAGAAACAGCTGCAGGGTGCAGAAACATCTGCAGATGCAGAAACAGCTGCAGGGTGCAGAAACATCTGCAGATGCAGACACATCTGCAGGGTGCAGAAACAGCTGCAGGTGCAGAAACAGCTGCAGGTGCAGAAACAGCTGCGGGGGGCAGAAACAGCTGCAGGGGGCTGAAACAGCTGCAGGGGGCAGAAACAGCTGCAGGTGCAGAAACAGCTGCAGGGGCAGAAACAGCTGCAGGGGCAGAAACAGCTGCAGGGGCAGAAACATCTGCAGGGGGCAGAAACAGCTGCAGGGGCAGAAACAGCTGCAGGGGGCAGAAACAGCTGCAGGGGGCAGAAACAGCTGCAGGGGCAGAAACATCTGCAGGGGCAGAAACAGCTGCAGGGGCAGAAACATCTGCAGGGGGCAGAAACAGCTGCAGGTGCAGAAACAGCTGCGGGGGGCAGAAACAGCTGCAGGGGGCTGAAACAGCTGCAGGGGGCAGAAACAGCTGCAGGTGCAGAAACAGCTGCAGGTGCAGAAACAGCTGCAGGGGCAGAAACATCTGCAGGGGGCAGAAACAGCTGCAGGGGCAGAAACAGCTGCAGGGGGCAGAAACAGCTGCAGGGGCAGAAACATCTGCAGGGGCAGAAACAGCTGCAGGGGCAGAAACATCTGCAGGTGCAGAAACAGCTGCAGGGGGCAGAAACAGCTGCAGGGGCAGAAACAGCTGCAGGGGGCAGAAACAGCTGCAGGGGGCAGAAACAGCTGCAGGGGGTTGAAACATCTGCAGATGCAGAAACATCTGCAGGGGGCAGAAACAGCTGCAGGGGGCAGAAACATCTGCAGGGGGCAGAAACAGCTGCAGATGCAGAAACAGCTGCAGGGTGCAGAAACATCTGCAGATGCAGACACATCTGCAGGGGGCAGAAACAGCTGCAGGTGCAGAAACAGCTGCGGGGGGCAGAAACAGCTGCAGGGGGCTGAAACAGCTGCAGGGGGCAGAAACATCTGCAGGGGGCAGAAACAGCTGCAGGGGCAGAAACAGCTGCAGGGGCAGAAACATCTGCAGGGGGCAGAAACAGCTGCAGGGGCAGAAACAGCTGCAGGGGGCAGAAACAGCTGCAGGGGCAGAAACATCTGCAGGGGCAGAAACAGCTGCAGGGGCAGAAACATCTGCAGGTGCAGAAACAGCTGCAGGGGGCAGAAACAGCTGCAGGGGCAGAAACAGCTGCAGGGGCAGAAACATCTGCAGATGCAGAAACAGCTGCAGGGTGCAGAAACAGCTGCAGGGGCAGAAACAGCTGCAGGGGGCAGAAACAGCTGCAGGGTGCAGAAACAGCTGCAGGGGGCAGAAACAGCTGCAGGGGCAGAAACATCTGCAGATGCAGAAACAGCTGCAGGGGGCAGGAACAGCTGCAGGGGGCAGAAACAGCTGCAGGGGGCAGAAACATCTGCAGGGGGCAGAAACAGCTGCAGGTGCAGAAACAGCTGCAGGTGCAGAAACAGCTGCAGGGGGCAGAAACAGCTGCAGGGGCAGAAACATCTGCAGGGGGCAGAAACAGCTGCAGGTGCAGAAACAGCTGCAGGGGACAGAAACATCTGCAGGGGACAGAAACATCTGCAGGGGGCAGAAACATCTGCAGGGGGCAGAAACAGCTGCAGGGGGCAGAAACAGCTGCAGGGGGCAGAAACATCTGCAGGTGCAGAAACAGCTGCAGGGGACAGAAACATCTGCAGGGGGCAGAAACAGCTGCAGGGGCAGAAACATCTGCAGATGCAGACACATCTGCAGGGGGCAGAAACATCTGCAGGTGCAGAAACAGCTGCAGGGGGCAGAAACAGCTGCAGGGGACAAAAACATCTGCAGGTGCAGAAACAGCTGCAGGGGACAGAAACAGCTGCAGGTGCAGAAACAGCTGCAGGTGCAGAAACAGCTGCGGGGGGCAGAAACAGCTGCGGGGGGCAGAAACAGCTGCGGGGGGCAGAAACAGCTGCAGGTGCAGAAACAGCTGCGGGGGGCAGAAACAGCTGCGGGGGGCAGAAACAGCTGCAGGTGCAGAAACAGCTGCAGGGGGCAGAAACAGCTGCAAAGTGCAGAAACATCTGCAGGGGGCAGAAACAGCTGCAGGTGCAGAAACAGCTGCAGGGGCAGAAACAGCTGCAGGTGCAGAAACAGCTGCAGGGGGCAGAAACAGCTGCAGGGGGCAGAAACAGCTGCAGGGGAAGAAACAGCTGCAGGGGGCAGAAACAGCTGCAGGGGCAGAAACATCTGCAGATGCAGAAACATCTGCAGGGGGCAGAAACAGCTGCAGGGGGCAGAAACAGCTGCAGGGGGCAGAAACAGCTGCAGGTGCAGAAACAGCTGCAGATGCAGAAACATCTGCAGGGGGCAGAAACAGCTGCAGGGTGCAGAAACAGCTGCAGGGGGCAGAAACAGCTGCAGGGGCAGAAACAGCTGCAGGGTGCAGAAACAGCTGCAGGGGCAGAAACAGCTGCAGGGGCAGAAACAGCTGCAGATGCAGAAACAGCTGCAGGGGCAGAAACAGCTGCAGGGGCAGAAACAGCTGCAGGGGCAGAAACAGCTGCAGGGGCAGAAACATCTGCAGGGGGCAGAAACAGCTGCAGGGGGCTGAAACAGCTGCAGGGGGGCAGAAACATCTGCAGATGCTGAAACAGCTGCAGGGGGGCAGAAACATCTGCAGATGCTGAAACAGCTGCAGGGGGGCAGAAACATCTGCAGATGCTGAAACAGCTGCAGGGGGCAGAAACAGCTGCAGGGGCAACAGCGTCACCATCCAACTGATACCCGGCGATAACCCCGTTACTTTAAGGTGTCCTTCACCTGAGAACGAGGACAGGCAGATGGTTATCAGACACGTTTAAGGTCCAGAGATCCTCCAAGAGATAAAGACCTATGGAAGCCTCCTTTTAATGCCCTCGTGCACACATTGGGCTTCAGCACGGCGCTCCAGGTGAACCATAATCACACCTGTTCCAGCATTCCAGAGAACCTGCTCACTTTGTCCACAAACAGGACAACATCTGCAGCCGTGTGAAGAGGGTTTTAAACCCGTGCATGCCGTCTGCCGCAGTAAAGCGTCCCAGCATCCCGTCTTTCTGCTGGTTTCCCAGTCGGTCCACATGCTGCTGAGCGTTTCACGCAGCTGGAGACGCTCAGATGAGTAAATGTGCAACATTAGCAGGACGCTGATCTGTGACAGAACTCCTGAGTGATGTTCCTGACTATTTTATAGTTTTGTCAGAGATTTACAGCGTCTCCGTCCGACTGGGAGGAGGCCCCGGGGCAGAGCCAGAACTCTCAGCAGGGATTATACGTCCCCTGAGGGGCCTGGGAACGCCTCGGGGGCCCCGGAGGAGCGTCTCTGAGGAGGTCTGGGTGTCCCTAAACCTGTTGCCTACGCCACCCGACCTCAGGGAAGAGGATAGATGGATGGATGGAGGGATGGATGGATGGATGGATGGATGGATGGATGGATGGATAGATAGATAGATAGATAGATAGATAGATGGATGGATGGATGGAGGGATGGATGGATGGATGGATGGATGGATAGAAACCCCAGCGAGACCCACGCACCAAAGCTTCCAACGACTGTTTCCCACCATTAAAATCCTTTTTAATCTGCTTTTCTGGCTCCTGTTTGGAGCCCGGCTGCATCCAGCGGGTGCGATCAGAGCCAGATACCAACAACAAATGAAAACCAACGGAGCGACTCTCAGTCCAGCAGTCGTTTCATATCAATTCACCGAGTCATTGAAATGATTTTCAATTAGTTTTAGTGCCAGTCTGTAATAGTTGGAGCCCTGAATGTGCCAGCGTTCAGAGGCTCTGCAGGAAAACAACACCGCCGCCTCACTCCCAGTGGGACCACAGCCCGGTGCCACCGCTCACAGCTACACATGTCAGCAGCACCACTCCAGAAACAATCACCGGCTGAAGAATTAAACCCTCGTGCACCGATACTCCCACATGTGCAGCAACCGTCTGACCAACTGTGGTTAACTCAGGGTGGCTGCTCAGAGAAGCAGCAGGAAGAAGCCAGTAAAGTACCAACAGATGGGTTCCAAGGCTCAGCAGGTGTTTAAGAGGGAAGGGAAGCCCAGCAAAGGCTCCCTGGAAACGTTCAGAGAGAGCGTAACAATGTGTGAGTGCTTCACCGGTGTGTCATGCCTCTGTAGGACAGGAGCATGCTGGGTAATCGGGGTTGGGTTTGACATGCGGGGTGTGTCTGACAGCAGCCTGTTCTGGCCTTTGTTTGGCTGGGAAGGAGCTGAACATTAAACCAGCCGGACCAACTTTATCAGAGCAGTTTATTCTGGTGGTCATGGTGCATCTCACCCGGAGATTTAATCCAAGATGGCTGCCTGGCTGTGTTTTAACTCTCAGGAACACCAGGGGAACGTCACCACAGGATTTATTCATCCAGACTCTAAACATACAGCTATGTGGTCCATACTTAATACTCTGCACCAACTGCACAGAGTCAGATTTATTAAGTCCAAACCTACTTGGAAATACACGTGATTCTGATTACTTAGGCCAGAGATCCTCACTGCGCGGCTCCTCGAGCTTTAATTGGCGGCTCACACTCGCATCGTAGCTTATAACAATATGCTAACAATAACAATATATTTTTTTCAAATAACATACAACGAATACTGCAGAGTATTAAGTATTTTTATTAAGTATTAATTAAGGCTTAATGGTGTTTCCTAAAGGGGGAACTGTTAAACCTGGCAACGCAGCCCGCTTAAACCACAGAGCACGCTAGCTCCTTTAGCCAGCAAACGCTAGCTCCTTTAGCCGGCGCGAGATGCAGGCACAATGGATCGGTTTAAAAAAGGGCACTTCGGTCTGCACAGCAGGCTGTGATACGCAGGGAGAGAAAATAGGGCCAAGAGATTGTGAGGTCTGACTTTTTCCTGGAGAACCATTTTGTGATGCAAATGTATTACTCTGTTGAACGCATATTGTTCTGAGAAGCAAAACGCTTTATTGTTTAAACCCCAGCCAACTAGCCGGACTACCTTCATCAACACCAAAACGAGGCTGGAACTCTGCTCACAGGACGCAGCAGGGGGTAAGAAGATTTTCAGAAATGATGTTGCTGATATGGGATGTTACACAGCTTCATGTCAGAAGAGCCGAACTGTGAAAACTGAAAATAAAGTCTGCACACCAATCTCCCGTTTCTCAATTTAATGTGACGTTTCGGGCAGCCTGCCCTTCCTCAGACATTACAAACACATAAAAAACCACTGTTTAAATACCCATGATCCCATAGGTGGTTCAACCTCCACCCAGGTGATCCCCATTGATGTTAATCACCTGGGAAAAGTGACGTGTGCAACATAAAACCACATAGTGAATGTCCAATATTTACAATATATGCAATATGTACAATGAAATATGAAAAATGAAAACTGGTCAGAGAAAAAATACAAGGAAGTATGACCATCAGAGAAGAGCTCCAGATCTTGTCTAATCATTAACATTGCCCAAATGATGGGAATAGACAATAGCAAAGTCCCAGTTCTAGGAGACATTGAATAAATATATAGATAAAAATACAGAGTATCCCACATTACAATATGACAAAAAACAAAAAACATTACAAAAAAGGTCTCAAGATTAACATCAATGGGGATCACCTGGGTGGGGGTTGAACCACCTATGGGATCATGGGTATTTAAACAGTGGTTTTTTATGTGTTTGTAATGTCTGAGGAAGGGCAGGCTGCCCGAAACGTCACATTAAATTGAGAAACGGGAGATTGGTGTGCGGACTTTATTTTCAGTTTTCATGTTACTTTGCTAGTCCTGCACCCATAACTTTTTTTTTGAGACGGATGTGCGTGTTTTTTCTTTGCTCTAAGAAGAGCCGAACTGTCCCTTTAAGGCTGATTTATGGTCGCCTACGGAGACGCTCTCTTATCTATCCGTCGAGGAGACGGAGACTCGCGGAGACCCCAAGGGTTGTGATTGGTCGGCTAACAACATAATTTCCTGAATCACTTTCCCGGTTTAGCTCCTTCCTCTCAGAACAACAACACCGCCATTTCTGAAAGAGTTCACTGTGTGCCGGTCAACATTTGGTCAGAATTATTTGCGTTTCTACATCAACGAGCTCCAACTCCAACAACAGTCTTTCTCTCTCTCGGAGTGGAACGGAGCCGGAAGGTGAACCACCAATCAGCCACTTTCACCATAGACGTAAGAGATTGGGTCGTCTAACGTAGCGCCGCCTACTGATCGGGAGGGGAACTGCCTTGTTGTATCCGACAGCCCGACGGAGAACTTTAAAAGGACGGAGAGCTGACGGAGAAGCAGACTGAGGCCCTCTCCCCCTCCCCCACCCTCCCATCTTAACTGCCTCCAGTGTTGCTGTCAAATTCTCACCTCTCTGCCAGAGTACTTTCGCCTCGACCCGCCGGGAATGTGGCAGCGCCGCGCTAGCTGCAGCTGAAAGCCTTCACACGTGCACAGCTCCTGCTAAAATGTGCACGTATAAATGTTTGTCAGCGTGCACGTAGCCATCCTCTCAGATCAGAGCGATTCTTCTGAAGCACTCCACTGCGACACGCTGCTCGGGGGAAAAACAACAACAATGCCAGCGTTCCATGCCGTTATAATGGCCTTATTATTGGAGTAATGACCTGAGCGACATGTTTTCCTTTTAATGTGCGTCTTGCTCAGCAGCCGCAGTTATAAATCCATTAGCTGCAGCTTTTATCTGAGCAGCTTCTCCACCATCGCAGAGGGGGAAATAATGGCAGCTCACTTCCAGCGTGGAACCACAAAAGCTTGTTAATTTCTTTTTATGCACCACACTCCATCAGGTGATCTCCCTGGTTACCCTGGTTACCGTCCCTCTGGGGGATAATGAGCTAACGAGTCCAATGAGCCGGCTGGAGTAAACTCAACTCCATCAGCCGGTTTTACACCAATCGGCCGGGGATCCGCTCAGAGAACTGGTTTTCCGTCCTCTGAGCGGCACATTCCCACCTTCCTCTGAGACGTGTTGGAGCTTCCAGCCCGCGGCCTCGTCACACCGGCTCCACTTCAGCGTTTACTTCCACCTCAGTGAGCCGAACCTTCTGAGAATCCCTCTTCAGAGGCCGAAACAAGAAGCTTCACGCGGCAGAAACCTGAAGAATCCAAAGTGGCCACGTGGTTCGTTTGAAAAGGAAACGTTTCCGCGTTTCTGCTCTTTTATTCGTGGAGTTTAAACTCCGGCTCAGACAAAAAGCTGCAGGTGACAAAAGGTTTGGAAATAAAGTCATTCTTACATTTGTTATTTCAGGCTGCAACATATTCCAAAATAAAGTTGTGCCAAAGAACATTTAGGGCTCGTAACACGAGCTAAAGAGCTAAATTAGCTGTCTCATTTCAGTCTGAGAGGAGCAGAGATGCTCAGAGGATCTCCAGTTTGTCCACACATGTGTTTAAAACAACGTTCCTCAGAGAAAGACTGGAAGGGATCTGCATATTTCTCCCTCTGCAGAGCAGAATATCATGAAAGCATTCAGGGAATCTGGAGGCGTTTCAGGGAGCGAGCCTAAGCTGGACCCCCGTTCAGAACCCTCGTTCATCAGCAGCTGATAGAAGAAGAAGACCAGAGAAGACTCCTGGCCGCCAGACAAAACAGTGTTGAAAAGTACCGGAGAGTTTTGTTACGAGCTTCAAAAACACGACGTTTGGAGGTAAGCTAACGGTTGCTAACGCTAGCTAGCTAGGAGCCAGGGCTGAGGTGGTACGGAAAATCTACCCGGTTGCAGGTACGGCGTGCTAGTGGAAACACGCAATAAGTGTTGGAGAAGAAAACGTGTGCTGTGGTCAGAGCCGCTAACAGCTGGAACAGCTGCATCACCTGGTGTCCTCACAGTCAGAGCGTCTCTAAGTGTGGGAGAAGGAAACGTGTGCTGTGGTCAGAGCCGCTAACAGCTGGAACAGCTGCATCACCTGGTGTCCTCACAGTCAGAGCGTCTCTGAGTGTTGGAGAAGGAAACGTGTGCTGCGGTCAGAGCCGCTAACAGCTGGAACAGCTGCATCACCTGGTGTCCTCACAGTCAGAGCGTCTCTGAGTGTTGGAGAAGAAAACGTGTGCTGTGGTCAGAGCCGCTAACAGCTGGAACAGCTGCATCACCTGGTGTCCTCACAGTCAGAGCGTCTCTGAGTGTTGGAGAAGGAAACGTGTGCTGCGGTCAGAGCGGCTAACAGCTGGAACAGCTGCATCACCTGGTGTCCTCACAGTCAGAGCGTCTCTGAGTGTGGGAGAAGGAAACGTGTGCTGCGGTCAGAGCCGCTAACAGCTGGAACAGCTGCATCACCTGGTGTCCTCACAGTCAGAGCGTCTCTGAGTGTGGGAGAAGGAAACGTGTGCTGTGGTCAGAGCCGCTAACAGCTGGAACAGCTGCATCACCTGGTGTCCTCACAGTCAGAGCGTCTCTGAGTGTGGGAGAAGGAAACGTGTGCTGTGGTCAGAGCGGCTAACAGCTGGAACAGCTGCATCACCTGGTGTCCTCACAGTCAGAGCGTCTCTGAGTGTTGGAGAAGGAAAGGCTACAGAGTGTCCCCACTTTTATGGGCTGCGTTGCAGGCCCGAGACGAATATAAAGTGATGTTATGATGAGGAACTATGGCGAGTATGTACTGTGAGCCGAGAGCTCCAAGGTTAAGCAAATAAAAGGCTGTGAATCAACAAAGCAGCTCGAACGTTCTTTAAAACGCTTCCACTGAAACGACTCTGAAGCTCCAACTTTCTGCTCCTTCATTTCAATCCCAAGCTGACGTGAAATTAAACTAATGGCTGTCTGGGGGGGGGGGGGGGGGGGGGGGGGGGGGCATTTATGAGCTCACAAACCATCAGATATCGTTAGCAGTGATGTCCAGTTCGTGTCGTTTTAATCGAAGGGAATAAACGATGCGAGGTTCCTGCTCCGGCCGTTTGGATTTAAGTGGATTACAAGTCAAATATGTATCAGTGGTAAAACAATAAAAAGGGCACTTGAAAGGGAGCCTTAATCAGATATACCGCTGACAGATGTCAGTTAAAGAAAAATAATTAGCTGCCCTCAGCTGCCGTTGCTCAGACTGTTGTGCGAGGTGTGACCTCATTAAAACCCAGAGAAGCCTTTTTGTGTGAGCGCTGGAGGAGATAAACACGGCCAGGAGGACTTTAAAACCCGTCAAACTCTCAACAAACAGCGTCAGAATTCATCTGAATTCAATTAGCTGTGACATAACAACCTTTGACATAATAAATCCACGCGTCTGAGCGCTAACTCGCTGCAGCCTGCTGGTTGTATCGATATTTGGGACTTTAAAAAGGACTTTAAAACCCGTCAAACTCTCAACAAACAGCGTCAGAATTCATCTGAATTCAATTAGCTGTGACATAATAACCTTTAATCGACTGGTTTCTGTTGGAGAACATGAAAACACTTCATTACTGGGTGTGATGAGCTGTCTGGATCAGACGGTGGAACAGTGAATAAACTCAGATGTTGGGGACGGCGTGCAGCAAACGTCTGGTTTCTGCCGACCTCACATGAGCAGCAACTGTCTAAACAACCAAAGTGCGACCACATCCTGTTCGATGGAGTTGCACCACACGTCTGTAAACCCTGCAGCCTGTGACAGACTAAAGCTGTGCCTCTATGTGCAGACTGCAACCACAGCAGGGGGGTGCAGGGTATCATTTTAGTCCGGTCCTGTTCGGTGGCCTACTAACGCTGCAGGTTGGGGGGGGGGGGGGGTGTGTGCAGCTGCATCAGCAGCATCATCAGCAGCCTCTGGAACTGCAGCACAGCACACAGAAAACATGAAAACACATTTCACCCTACTCACGCTGCTGGGGCCTCACCTTTCAGAGCAGGTGCACAAATCTGTGGTCCTTTCTGCACGCAGGAAGCGCGCCTGCATCTCCCTATAAGGCCTCACTGCGTGCACACAGCAGCCGTGCACACAACACCAGACCCCCCCTACCCCCCCTACCCCCCTGCCCCCCACATTAACGCTTACCTGGGCTCCGGGAGGATGATTTTCTTGCTCGCCCGGGCCGCCGGAGTAGACTTGCTCTTCTCCATCGCCATCAGATAACTGACGTCGGCGAGCACTGCTTCGAGGTCCGCCATCTTCCGACCCTGGGACGACCAAAATCAATAAAATAACCGAGCTGGGAGCTGGGGTGGGGGGTTTTATTTGAAGGGGGGATTTAAAAACGGAGTCCTCCACCAGATGAGACCAACATGAAGGCCGAGGCGCGTCGGCGGGGCCAGCTGACCGGGAATGTGTCGTTGTCTGCGGCTGCTCAGCTCGCCTCAAACTACCACCGTGGAGACATAAAAGAGGAAATTCATGAGGGCCGGCATTAGGGTGACAGGCAGCTCGGGTAAAAACACTGACAGATCACAGTCCCTGTAATCCCATTTAGTGGCCAAACTGCAGGCTGATGCGCGTAAAGAGGAAAAAACTCAGCGCTGAGATGTGCCTCAGAAGGACAAAATGCAGGCTGTCAGATCCCACAGGTCCCCGGGGACTTCCCTGCTGCAAATGTGTCCAAACGACTGGTTCGGCATGAGCTCCAGGGGGATTTTCCTTCAAGTGTAAACACCGAGGAGCCGACAAATGTCCCAGTTTTTAGGGCAGAAAGCATACGGGACTGGCTTCTTTTTTTGGCCTCGGAAGCAGCAGCTTTACATTAAGCAAACGGAGACACGTGTAAGCTCGCTGTCCTCGTCTTAAACAACAAGTGGAAAATGGATCATCGGCAGAGAAGACACAAGCTGGACAAAGCTGGGCTTATTTCACCCGATTCTCCGCCCCGACTCTCCGAGCTGGTGCACCAAAAATATGCAAATCTCTCCGGCGGGTTTTGGCACATATAGATATATAAAAAACAAAAAAAACAAAAAGCGTTGTGAGTTCAGGTTAAAGATGAGGCCGGACTCATGATTTGAATTCCGTTAAAATCCGCACCACACCGCCGATGTTTGTTTTGCTTTTGTCCTTTCTGGCTGTGCTTCCTGTTCGGGCTCAAATGTTCCGTGTCGGCGCATCAATCACACTAAAAAATAAAAAAAAAACGCCACCGGAAAAGACGCAGATAAACACCTTGAGAGGGTTTAGCAACCAAATCCAGTCCGTGCAACACGGTGTGATTAACTAATCACACGCCAAATCCTGCAGCCCGCTGGTTGTATCGATATTTGGGTTCGCCCGCTAGTTAGCTAACCACGCTAGCTAGCAAAAAAACGCAACCTGCTAGCTTAGTAGGCTAACTAACTGAATAATCCAGCCAGTGTACACACAAAGTATTTGTTTGTTTCAGCTCAACGGATACATCTAAAACGCCCTTAATGCCAATCGTGAACACGATCATCCAACTAGCAGATTATTCCCAGGGACGCTGGTTCGAGTCCAGGCAGCGACACTAAACTCCGAGCTAACGGCTGCGCGAAGCTGGCGTCTCAGTTTTTAGGGAAGTCTCGTTTTTGCGTTTCCGAGAAAAAAAACCAAGTCTTCGACCGTCCAAGTCGGTTGGAAATATCAGCAAAAAATAAAAAAAAATTTAAAAAAATAAAATAAAAAAATCAACAAATATAATCCATAGCTGCTGGCTGAGGTATCCCGGGGGGTGGGGGGGATCCTTCTGATCCGCAGAGCCAGCACACAGCTGCTGACGGTGGGCTGACGGTGACGTAGAGGGAGGGCGCGAGCGTTCGACAGTTGAACGGTAACTTTGCGCGAGCGTTCGACAGTTGAACGGGTAACTTTTCCCTCCTCGCGCTAAACTGCGGTTAGCCGATCAAACCGCCGTTTCTACCGCACTTCTGGGAGTAAAAACACCAAAAAAACACGCCTCTGTACTGAAGGTGTTCCCGCACAGGCGGTGGAAATGAGCAGCAGAACCGGTAGAACCGAGCGGTGTCGTCGTGCTCCGCGCCAGCCCCGAGAGCGGCTCCTGCCTCTCAGACTATCCGCGCCTGGGGAGCCCGAACTCGGACACTTTCAGAGCGAGTGTCCCCCCTCTCCTCCGGCCGTATGCCAGTCGGTACGGTCCGCTCCTTCGGGACTAAGCGGCTTGTTTTGCGGCAGAAATGTGGCACATGTGTGGCTGAGGTGGTTCCTCGGTGTATTTTTCTGTATTTTTTTCGCTAGCACGGTGGCACTGCTCCGCTGGGGCTCGACTTCCTCCCACTGCGGCGGGGGGACGCGGGGAAAACACGGAGCGGCTCGCCTCGGGCTGGACCGCAGCATCTCATTTTCTGACGTTTAAGGCGAGACACTACAGGTGAATAGGGTAATATTTTAAAATAATAGATATCACCATGAAACTTCTACGGAAGAGTATTAGGGCCAGGCATAAGAAAAAATATTATATTTTGCTTGTGGAGAATAAAGTCGAAATGTCGAAAATAAAGTAATTAGATGATGGACCAGAGGAGCTGACTTTATTCTCGACATGTCGACTTTATTCTCGACAGGCAAAATATCATTATTTTTTCTTATGCCTGGCCTTAATGCTCTTCCGTAAGCTTCCTCAGTTGATTACTTATACAAGTATGACATTTGTATGTTTAATTATGCAAATGAGGCATTATCTCATTAAATATGCACACATTTGCATATATTTCCAGAAGATAGATCTGAACATATACAAAATTCTTTGTTCATTTTGTTTACACACAAAGTGAAAAGAAAATTACAGAGGGATTTCAGGATATCTGCTTTCATTTCCTAGGAAATCAAAATATGCTGCCCATAGCCTAAAAAACATCCATTTTCGCCATATTTTTTTATTATAATGTCACATAAATCAGGCCAGAAATGATTAATCTACAAATCCTTCTGTAAATATCTTCAGACTACTGCTAAGTGTATAACTGGAAAGTTTGGTGTTAGTAGGTGCTCCGTAGGCTGAGATATTGATACTGGAAAAATACAAAAAACTGGTTTTGAGAAAACGGCATTTAAAGATTTAAATAGGGGGAATTCATTTTGGTAAATTTGGGCGAAACGTACTGCTGCCATTAAACAAAATGTGATGAAATAAATATTTTAAAGGGGAACTGTGGTATTTTCAACATTTCTTAGCGGTGGCGGAGTAATATCAACGAACATCCAGTACAAAATGTCAAATAAAACACGTCAGAAGCAACTTTTCGCCACGAAATTTGATATGGATTACCAGTGCACACCAGTAACCACTCCGGTGAGCTGATTATTTTGAAAAAGGACGTTTATGGTGCTTTTACGGACCTTTTAGGACATGCGCATGACTTGCCATTCTGAAGCAGGTTGAGAAGAATCAAAATTAGGCAAATACCGGAGACAGCAGTAAAAAGCGGTGAGGGGGGTTCTAAAACATTGCAGACGACTCAGAAAAGAGGCTTAATGTTGAAAATACCGCAGTTCTCCTTTAATTTATGTTTTGAAATAACACATATTGAAGGAGTGGACTGGCCCAAAATCTAAAAATTGACCACTGCATGAAAAATCACTGTTTTTGCCTGCCGTGTCTCGCCTTAAGAGGAGAAATGGTTTGTGTTTTACATGCATGTAGTCAGAAACATCCAGACAGCGCTGTATTTAACGTAAATATTTATAGAATATAGGAAAAAAGGGGATTTCCAGGACAGATTGGACGCATTTTCACATGATGAAGTGAGAGCAGCAGCGGCTGTGGAAGAAAGAAAGACACTAAGGTCTATTTGGATGCATCATTTTTACTCCCTCTTCTGCTCCACCTGTGCGTTGTTTTGCCCATTTAACCAGAATAGTCACGAAGCCGCTGCAGCAGCTTCCAACAATTAATATTCCAACACTAGGTTTTCTGGCAGGATGCCCCAAAGGGACCAGAAGCTGCTCTGGTGGAAACGCAGTGCCATTCTCTGGCCGGCCCGGGTAATGCTGCTGTGTTCCTGCAACAGAGAGGCCTAATCCCGGCCTGCAGGTGGGAATGCACTGTGCAAAACCAGCCAGACTTCCTTCTACCCTTTAAAGTGTTCCTATTTTTGTTGAATTTTCCATATCAACAGCAATGTGAGGGCACATCCAGCATAAAGAGTAGAAGTAATAATAAATAAATGAAATAAAGTAAGAACAAAACAAACACCTTGGGTATACAGACAGTAAAATAAAAATGAAACAAACCCCTCGGGTACGCAGGTGGTAAAATAAAATAAACAACACAAACCCCTTGGGTATTTAGAAAGTAAAATAAAATAATACAAAACAAACACTTTGAGTATGTAGAAAGTAAAATACAACAAAACAAAGGCAGGAAAAAGGCTCCTAACTCAAGGGATGAACCAGTGCTGTGTCCACATTTTAAACTGGATCTTTAGGCTCTTTGTTCCCAGCAGCCTGTCACAGAGACACATCATTTGTTCCCATTTCTTTAGCTGCATCTGTGAAAAACAGCTTCATAGTTTCAACTTTTTTGTACATTTACGTTAAAAATGCTTTCAGTTACCAAAAGAGTCAAATTAATATAAGAAATTCAGTTTAAAAAAAATCCTAATCCCAAAATAATGAACGTTATCATGTCAAAAAGTAGGAAAAAAACAGACAATAATAAGAATTATATGTTATTCAACATCAAGAAAAACTAAATTAGATTCAATTTAAAGCTTAAAAAGGAATATAAGATATAATCTGATGACTAATTATGGAACAATTAATATAAATGAAATGATTAAACTGTTTTATGCCACCAGAAATGAATAATCTAGAAGCTCTTTGTGGGTTTTAGACTGGAATTAAGATTTGTTCCCATTTCTTTAGCTGCATGTGTGAAAAACAGCAAAGATAACACAGTGTGACAGACAGCTGTTACCATGGAAACATCTGCAGATATTCACTTTAAAGCTGCTCAGAACTGAACTAACTCTGGTTCTGCCTCAGATTCTGGGTTTATGTTCATGTTGGAACATGTTTCAGTGAATCTCTGCAGCTGTTACCATGGAAACATCTGCAGATATTCACTTTAAAGCTGCTCAGAACTGAACTAACTCTGGTTCTGCCTCAGATTCTGGGTTTATGTTCATGTTGGAACATGTTTCAGTGAATCTCTGCAGCTGTTACCATGGAAACATCTGCAGATATTCACTTTAAAGCTGCTCAGAACTGAACTAACTCTGGTTCTGCCTCAGATTCTGGGTTTATGTTCATGTTGGAACATGTTTCAGTGAGTCTCTGCAGCTGTTACCATGGAAACATCTGCAGATATTCACTTTAAAGCTGCTCAGAACTGAACTAACTCTGGTTCTGCCTCAGATTCTGGGTTTATGTTCATGTTGGAACATGTTTCAGTGAATCTCTGCAGCTGTTACCATGGAAACATCTACAGATATTCACTTTAAAGCTGCTCAGAACTGAACAAACACCTCCTGTTTACATTTACGTTTGTGCATGTTTGAATAAATCTCTGCAACTATTTCCTGTTTTCCTGGAAATGTGGGAAGAAACATGAAGTTCCCAAGAGCGGCTCGAGTATTTTTGGCTTCTGCCATCAGTGCTCAGCAGGGCTGAGGTCAGATGATATGTGGAGGAGCTCCTCTTTAATCTTCATGCTTAAATACACTTTGTCTTACTCACTGCTCTGGTCATTCATTGTTGTTCCTAACTAAGTCCCTTTGGTAAAGACAACTGGAAAAGTCCTTTTGAACTAAATTAACACATTTAGGGCCAATAGATTTGTAAATTAAGAGATAATTTGGTTCCCATTTACTAATTAAAAGCAAAAACATCTGTTTTTTTTTAATAGACTTATGGATTCATAGGTCATTTAAATAAATTAAATCAATTTATTTTTAGATTTTTATTTGATTTCTTTACTCGTTTGGTCTAAAGTTTGGTGTCAGTTATTTTCTGAGATCCCAACATCGAGTCCTTTTGTCTAAAACAGATTTTAAGCAGCAGATTTTCACCTTTTAGAGGCTGGAAGCAGAAATATTTGAGTCTAATTTTATTAAAATGGAGCTCATGCAGAATATTTAGGCCATTCTCACTGGTCCTGGAGGATTTTACCTTGTTTTCTGCACATGATTCAATCATAATGGTGTTTTTTTTCAATATTTAATCAACATTATGCGCCAAGTTATTTTGCTTTCAGTGGACTTTCAGCACTCCAGGACCAAGTTAATGGTGGGAAACCATAAATGAACACATTTAGGGTCAATAGATTTGTAAATTAAGAGATAATTTGGTTACCATTTACTAATTAAAAGCAAAAACATTGTTTTTTTAATAGACTTATGGATTCATAGGTCATTTAGATATAGCTGCAACCAGCAATTGATTTATTTTTAGGTTTTTATTCTGTTTGTTTACTCGTTTGGTTGAAAGTTTGGTGTCAGTTATTTTCTGAGATCCCAACATCGAATTATTTTGTCTAAAACAGATTTTAAGCTGCAGATTTTCACCTTTAGATCGTCTTTCATCGTTTTTTATTCACTGATAAATAAATAAAAACCTGAATGTGGAATAAACCATGGACTCGGTTCTCCGTCACACATGTTTTCAGCTCAGCCTTTATTGCCATGGTAACCCCCGTTACACCATCACGTGACTCGTGAAGAAGAAGAAATGGTCGTTTTTATGTGGATAAGCAGATACGGCTGTGGAAGTCGGTAAGGTTTAAGAAAAACAGTTTATTCAGCAGCGGGTGGCAGCGGGGGTCAGAGGTGAAAGGTCATTGAGGAGCTGTTACTGCTGGATGCGGCGGATGGACTGGATCTGAGGGGTCTGGCAGTGGGAGCCGAACTCCCTGAAGTGTTTGTACTCCCCACAGTGACGGTCACACTCCATGATGTACTGGTAGCCACGGTAACCGGGGAACTGGTAGCAGACGAAGCTGTGGAGAGAAGAAGCAGGAAGTCACGAGGATGAGAATGTGAAACTTTCACCAAATGGAGACATTTTTAAATCCAGGTTAAAAACATTTCTGTTCTCATGTGTCTATGCATGAAATCTGCACGCTATCTCTGAACTTATCTGGACTGTTGCTGGTTTTTAAATTCATTTAAATGATTTTATTTGTTTCTCTTTAAATTCTTTTATGTATTTTAATGCTTCTTCCACTCTCTGCTGCAATGCTTTTATTTTATGTAAAGCACTTTGAACTGTTTTGGTATGGAAGCCCGTTACCGCCACTTAATAAAAATCAATTTAGAAATATTATCTCATAATTATGAGATACTAAGTCGAAATTATGAGATACTAAGTCGGAATTATGAGATACTAAGTCGGAATTGTGAATTGTTTGTACATGAAATGTGCTATATAAATAAATTTGATTTGAAAGTGTGAGGAGACAGAAAAAAAGTGGAAGGAAAGCGGCCGGGGGACGCTCACGCTCCAGACTGGATCCTGAAAGAGCCGACTTCGTTGTTGCACCAGCCCATGGCCTGGAGGGAGGGGTAGTCGTCGCTCAGCTCGCCCTTACGGCCCATGAAGTTCTCACGCTCGAAGATGGTCATACGACACTCTCTGTGGTTCTGCAGGGGGGCGAACAACACGTTTAAGCTGCTGTGCACATCGATTAAACACTCAAAGATCTGAACAGTGCTGAGAAACAGGCGGGGGGGACTCACGGCACAGGAGATGGGTCTGAAGGAGGTCATCCTCTCGATGTGGTAGGCGTTGCTGCCTCCGAAAGCGTCGCACTGGGGGTACTCTCCCCTCTCCAGGATGAACTGCTGCCCGGCGTAGGAGGCGTGCTCGTAGCCCACCCAGCTGGGATAAAGCACGGAGAGAAGAAGCTCTGCGTTACTACTAATTATTATTATTATTATTATTTTAAGTATATTTTTTATTCAAGTAAGATTAATTTAAATACAATATCTTGAATTGGATTTGTTTTCTTTTTAACAAACAGAACCCAACCACCCACAACACCCATATACTGCTGTAAAGGAAAAAAAAACACATATAAGCACAGATAGCAAAGTTAAATAAATGAACAATGCAATAAATTAAATAAATAAATAAAGGGAAAACAGTAATAATGATAGTAGCAATGCTAGTAAGAATTAAAGTGTCCATACAGTGATGAGAAAATTGAGAAAAATAAATAATAATAATAATGACAGACAATGGGGATTACATATTCAAGTACATGTCAATAATTAGGCAAAATCAAATATATATCTCAGGGCTCCATTGGCTTATGGAAGGGTCTTGAGATTTTTAAAGTACTCAATTAGAGGGTCCCACATCTTGTGAAATTGTCTCGTTGAGCCTCTAGAAAAGTATTTAATTGTGAGAATGCATTAAGCATTTAGCTGTTTTAGCTTTTTTTTTAGCTTCTTCAGATTTTTTAGCATGGTAATTCAGCTCATATGCATTCTCACTGCTGTTTCACAGGAACAGCAATTTCTAGTTTTCTCTAATTTCCAGAAAAACATTAATTCAGTGAGCCAGACAGACACTTTGGGTGGATCAGGGGATTTCCAATGTAGAACTATATTTCTACGGGCTGTCGAAGATGCAAAGATGCCCAGGCAAATGGGTAGCATGTGCTCATCAAATATCATATATCTGCAGACGGTTTGACTTTGGTGTTAAATGCATCATTTAGTATTTTACAGATAGATTATTATTATTATCATTATTGCTGATAATGTGCAGCTGTACTCACGCTCCGCTCTCCACCCGCAGGGAGCGCACGCTCTCAAAGCCGAACTCCATCACGTTGCAGCACTCAGAGGTGAACTCATGGTGGCGGCCCTGGAAGCACTCCTCGTCGTACACAATGATCTGCGCGGGGAAACAAAGACACCATCAGGCAGCTGCTTTTTAGCCTCATACAGGAGCCATTTAACCTCCAACAGCACGAAGCTGCTCCTCCACCTTCTGACTCACCTTCCAGTGCCCGGAGAACTTGGTGCAGTGGTGAGTCATGATGTCTAAAAGCAGGAAAAAGAAGGAAAAGGGAGTTAAAATGAGGAGATCATAGAGGCAGCGGGGCAGGAGAGGAGCTGACTGACACAGAGTTTCTGAAAAGGAGTCAAACAGCAACAGGATGGCAGAATAAACATGGTTAGAAACAGGAGCTCTCACTTTCCATGCATTAGAACAAGCTTAACTGGCCCGTTTTAGTGTTAAAAAGTGTCAAAAAGTGCTGAAAAGTGTTAAAAAGCTCCAGCAACAGGATGACAGAATAAACACGGTTAAAAACAGGAGAAAAGACTACGTTAATGGGCCTATTTTAGTGTTAAAAAATGTTAAAAAGTGTTAAAAAGTGCTGAAAAGCTGCTGCAACAGGATGATAGAATAAACACGGTTAGGAGGCTGGCTCTCACTTTCCATGCTTTAGAACAAGCTTAACTGTCTGGTGTTATTGTTAAAAAGTGTTAAAAATTGCTAAAAAGCTCCAGCAACAGGATGACAGAATAAACACGGTTAAAAACAGGATAAAAGACTACGTTAATGGGCCTATTTTAGTGTTAAAAAGTGTTAAAAAGTGCTGAAAAGCTGCTGCAACAGGATGATAGAATAAACACGGTTAGGAGGCTGGCTCTCACTTTCCATGCTTTAGAACAAGCTTAACTGTCTGGTGTTATTGTTAAAAAGTGTTAAAAATTGCTAAAAAGCTCCAGCAACAGGATGATAGAATAAACACGGTTAAAAACAGGAGGCTGGTTCTCACTTTCTATGCATTACAACAAGCTCACAGAGAAAAGTTCTCGTTAATTGGCCTGTTTTAGTGTTAAAAAGTGTTAAAAAGTGCTGAAAAGCGGCAGCAACATGACAGCCGGGCTGCTGGAATCAGCCTGAGCGTAACTCCGGGGCTCAGAGGGTCTGTTCATGAGGCCTGAAGCTTCAGGGAGGCTCCTTTTTGGCTCTCTGTCCCGCTCATTCTGCCTCTTTATCTGGTTTTCTGCCCATTTCCTCACCCACTGGGTGCGGCGGCGGCCCCGGAGCCCGGGCGGCTGCTGTGTTTTTGTGGGGGAGGGGGCTTAATGTAGATGTGTGAGTGTCGGGGGGCTGCTGAGGCCTGGCTGCTGAGGCCGTGCGCTGGCTGGGACTCACCTTGCTTTGATGCCCTTGGGGGGATGTCCTGCCGTGAGAGTGAGAGTAGCCACGCGCCCCCACCCTTTTAAAGCCTCCCCTGGCAGGAGGCCATGCTGAAAGCCCCGGCTCAGCAGCAGGGAGGGGCCTTCTTTTTTGTTCCCCCCCGACAAAAGCGTGGCTAATCTGTGGAGAGGCAGAAATGCAGACGCCACATTATCACCCCGGGCAGCGGACATGCACTATAAGAGAGACAAGATGTGAAAGAGAGCTGAGAAAACCCCGAGGAGGAAGACACAAGAAGGGCTGGAGGAAGAGGAGAAGGGATGTTTCTGCTATAAAGGGACAGAAAACCTGCAGCAAAC
The DNA here is from genome assembly GCF_027942865.1 of Odontesthes bonariensis. Classification (NCBI taxonomy): domain Eukaryota; kingdom Metazoa; phylum Chordata; class Actinopteri; order Atheriniformes; family Atherinopsidae; genus Odontesthes; species Odontesthes bonariensis. Next base: position 1,370,464 of record NC_134527.1, read on the forward strand.
ACCGATCTGATCGCTCAGATTTGAACCTCAGTGTGCGAGAAAAGAGCTCCAGAACCTGTAAATGTAATATAAATGTGCTTTATTTATACAGACAATCCTTACGGTGTACCAAAGTGCTTTACAGCAGGTAATAGATAAAGAGAAGAAGAAGTAAAAACTAATAAAAACAAATAAAATAACAGTGAAAGCAATGAAATATAAGATAAAATAAGATAAAACTGTCATCATACTGCTGGGTATTGAAAGCAATGCTTACAGTGAAGAAAATGATGAAACAAATCCATCAAATATTTCTGCTTCCATTCTCTAAAAGGTGAAAATCTGTTTCAGACAAAAAGATTCGATGTTGTGATCTCAGAAAATATCTGACACCAAACTTTAGACCAAACGAATAAACAAACAGAATAAAAATCTAAAAATAAATGGATTTAATTTATTTAAATGACCTATGAATCCACAGGTCAATTAAAAAACAGATGTTTTTGCTTTTAATTAGAAAATTTGGAACCCTGATTCTCATCAAATTATCTCTTAATTTACAAATCTATTGACCCTAAATGTGTTCATTTATGGTTTCCCACCATTATCTTGGTCCTGGAGTTAATGAAAGTCCACTGAAAGCTAAACAACTTGGCGCATTTGCTTTTGATCCAAACAAAAGAATTCCATGTTGTGATCTCAGAAAATATCTGATCTTTAAAAAACAATCTTTAGACCAAACGAGTAAACAAATCGAATTAAAATCTAAAAATGAATCGATTTAATTTATTTAAATTACCTATGAATCCATATTGTAAATATAAATGTAAATGTATTTTATTTCTACAGCCCTTTACAGACAATCCTTACGGTGTACCAAAGTGCTTTACAGCAGGTAATAAATAAAGAGAAGAAGAAGTAAAAACTAATAAAAACAATAAAAGAACAGTGAAAGCAATAAAATACAACAAAATAAATAAGATAAAATAAGAATAAAGTGTCATCATGCTACTGGGTATTAAAGCCATCCTAAATAAGCAGGTTTTTAGCCTGGATCTGAAGAGGCCCAGGTCAGAAATGAGACGCAGCTGGACGGGGGGCTTATTCCAGAGCCTGGGGGCAGCTTTGGGAAAAGGCTCGCTCACCCCAGGGTTTGTATTCTGACCTGGGCACTTCCAGCAGAAACTGATCTGCTGACCTCAGAGCTCTACCAGGACTGTTAAAAGCTCAGATAAATACGATGGGGCGAGGCCGTTAAGAGCTTTAAAAACACACATTTACCTCAGAGCTCTGCCAGGACTGTTC
>NC_134527.1:2309475-2346975 GCF_027942865.1 Odontesthes bonariensis
TTCTCTTTCCCCTTTAGTTTCAGTCTGTTTTTCCAGTCTCTTTCCCTTTAGTTTCAGTCTGTTTTTCAGTCTCTTTCCCTTTAGTTTCAGTCTGTTTTCAGTCTCTTTCCCCTTAGTTTCAGTCTGTTTTTCAGTCTCTTTCCCCCCTTTAGTTTCAGTCTGTTTTTCAGTCTCTTTCCCCTTAGTTTCAGTCTGTTTTTCAGTCTCTTTCCCTTAGTTTCAGTCTGTTTTTCAGTCTCTTTCCCTTTAGTTTCAGTCTGTTTTTCAGTCTCTTTCCCTTTAGTTTCAGTCTGTTTTTCAGTCTCTTTCCCTTTAGTTTCAGTCTGTTTTTCAGTCTCTTTCCCCTTAGTTTCAGTCTGTTTTTCAGTCTCTTTCCCCTTAGTTTCAGTCTGTTTTTCAGTCTCTTTCCCCTTAGTTTCAGTCTGTTTTTCAGTCTCTTTCCCCTTAGTTTCAGTCTGTTTTTCAGTCTCTTTCCCCTTAGTTTCAGTCTGTTTTTCAGTCTCTTTCCCCTTAGTTTCAGTCTGTTTTTCAGTCTCTTTCCCTTTAGTTTCAGTCTGTTTTTCAGTCTCTTTCCCCTTAGTTTCAGTCTGTTTTTCAGTCTCTTTCCCCTTAGTTTCAGTCTGTTTTTCAGTCTCTTTCCCTTAGTTTCAGTCTGTTTTTCAGTCTCTTTCCCTTAGTTTCAGTCTGTTTTTCAGTCTCTTTCCCCTTAGTTTCAGTCTGTTTTCAGTCTCTTTCCCTTAGTTTCAGTCTGTTTTTCAGTCTCTTTCCCCTTAGTTTCAGTCTGTTTTTCAGTCTCTTTCCCTTAGTTTCAGTCTGTTTTTCAGTCTCTTTCCCCTTAGTTTCAGTCTGTTTTTCAGTCTCTTTCCCTTTAGTTTCAGTCTGTTTTTCAGTCTCTTTCCCTTTAGTTTCAGTCTGTTTTTCAGTCTCTTTCCCCTTAGTTTCAGTCTGTTTTTCAGTCTCTTTCCCTTAGTTTCAGTCTGTTTTTCAGTCTCTTTCCCTTAGTTTCAGTCTGTTTTTCAGTCTCTTTCCCCTTAGTTTCAGTCTGTTTTTCAGTCTCTTTCCCTTTAGTTTCAGTCTGTTTTTCAGTCTCTTTCCCTTAGTTTCAGTCTGTTTTTCAGTCTCTTTCCCTTTAGTTTCAGTCTGTTTTTCAGTCTCTTTCCCCTTAGTTTCAGTCTGTTTTTCAGTCTCTTTCCCTTTAGTTTCAGTCTGTTTTTCAGTCTCTTTCCCCTTAGTTTCAGTCTGTTTTTCAGTCTCTTTCCCCTTAGTTTCAGTCTGTTTTTCAGTCTCTTTCCCTTTAGTTTCAGTCTGTTTTTCAGTCTCTTTCCCCTTAGTTTCAGTCTGTTTTTCAGTCTCTTTCCCTTTAGTTTCAGTCTGTTTTTCAGTCTCTTTCCCCTTAGTTTCAGTCTGTTTTTCAGTCTCTTTCCCCTTAGTTTCAGTCTGTTTTTCAGTCTCTTTCCCTTAGTTTCAGTCTGTTTTTCAGTCTCTTTCCCTTTAGTTTCAGTCTGTTTTTCAGTCTCTTTCCCCTTAGTTTCAGTCTGTTTTTCAGTCTCTTTCCCTTTAGTTTCAGTCTGTTTTTCAGTCTCTTTCCCTTTAGTTTCAGTCTGTTTTTCAGTCTCTTTCCCTTAGTTTCAGTCTGTTTTTCAGTCTCTTTCCCCTTAGTTTCAGTCTGTTTTTCAGTCTCTTTCCCTTTAGTTTCAGTCTGTTTTTCAGTCTCTTTCCCCTTAGTTTCAGTCTGTTTTTCAGTCTCTTTCCCTTAGTTTCAGTCTGTTTTTCAGTCTCTTTCCCTTTAGTTTCAGTCTGTTTTTCAGTCTCTTTCCCTTAGTTTCAGTCTGTTTTTCAGTCTCTTTCCCCTTAGTTTCAGTCTGTTTTTCAGTCTCTTTCCCTTAGTTTCAGTCTGTTTTTCAGTCTCTTTCCCCTTAGTTTCAGTCTGTTTTTCAGTCTCTTTCCCTTAGTTTCAGTCTGTTTTTCAGTCTCTTTCCCCTTAGTTTCAGTCTGTTTTTCAGTCTCTTTCCCCTTAGTTTCAGTCTGTTTTTCAGTCTCTTTCCCTTAGTTTCAGTCTGTTTTTCAGTCTCTTTCCCTTAGTTTCAGTCTGTTTTTCAGTCTCTTTCCCCTTAGTTTCAGTCTGTTTTTCAGTCTCTTTCCCTTTAGTTTCAGTCTGTTTTTCAGTCTCTTTCCCTTTAGTTTCAGTCTGTTTTTCAGTCTCTTTCCCCTTAGTTTCAGTCTGTTTTTCAGTCTCTTTCCCCTTAGTTTCAGTCTGTTTTTCAGTCTCTTTCCCCTTAGTTTCAGTCTGTTTTTCAGTCTCTTTCCCCTTAGTTTCAGTCTGTTTTTCAGTCTCTTTCCCTTTAGTTTCAGTCTGTTTTTCAGTCTCTTTCCCCTTAGTTTCAGTCTGTTTTTCAGTCTCTTTCCCCTTAGTTTCAGTCTGTTTTTCAGTCTCTTTCCCCTTAGTTTCAGTCTGTTTTTCAGTCTCTTTCCCTTAGTTTCAGTCTGTTTTTCAGTCTCTTTCCCCTTAGTTTCAGTCTGTTTTTCAGTCTCTTTCCCTTTAGTTTCAGTCTGTTTTTCAGTCTCTTTCCCTTAGTTTCAGTCTGTTTTCAGTCTCTTTCCCTTTAGTTTCAGTCTGTTTTTCAGTCTCTTTCCCTTAGTTTCAGTCTGTTTTTCAGTCTCTTTCCCCTTAGTTTCCAGTCTGTTTTTCAGTCTCTTTCCCCTTAGTTTCAGTCTGTTTTTCAGTCTCTTTCCCCTTAGTTCAGTCTGTTTTTCAGTCTCTTTCCCTTAGTTTCAGTCTGTTTTTCAGTCTCTTTCCCCTTAGTTTCAGTCTGTTTTTCAGTCTCTTTCCCTTTAGTTTCAGTCTGTTTTTCAGTCTCTTTCCCCTTAGTTTCAGTCTGTTTTTCAGTCTCTTCCCTTTAGTTTCAGTCTGTTTTTCAGTCTCTTTCCCTTTAGTTTCAGTCTGTTTTTCAGTCTCTTTCCCTTTAGTTTCAGTCTGTTTTTCAGTCTCTTTCCCTTTAGTTTCAGTCTGTTTTTCAGTCTCTTTCCCTTTAGTTTCAGTCTGTTTTTCAGTCTCTTTCCTTTAGTTTCAGTCTGTTTTTCAGTCTCTTTCCCCTTAGTTTCAGTCTGTTTTTCAGTCTCTTTCCCTTTAGTTTCAGTCTGTTTTTCAGTCTCTTTCCCCTTAGTTTCAGTCTGTTTTTCAGTCTCTTTCCCTTTAGTTTCAGTCTGTTTTTCAGTCTCTTTCCCTTTAGTTTCAGTCTGTTTTTCAGTCTCTTTCCCCTTAGTTTCAGTCTGTTTTTCAGTCTCTTTCCCCTTAGTTTCAGTCTGTTTTTCAGTCTCTTTCCCTTTAGTTTCAGTCTGTTTTTCAGTCTCTTTCCCTTTAGTTTCAGTCTGTTTTTCAGTCTCTTTCCCCTTAGTTTCAGTCTGTTTTTCAGTCTCTTTCCCTTAGTTTCCGCTCTGACAGCTTCAGTCTGTTTGTTTACAGTCGGCTTTCCTTCTTTCTCCATTAATTCGTCAGTTTTTTCTTATTTCAAACTGTTGGATCTCTTTTCACAAAGCTTATCTGTCACTTCTATCTCTGATTTTCTTGTTAAATTCTTTATTTCTCTATTCATTTGTATCACATCCTGATCCGCTTGTATTTGACCTTTAACCCCCCCCCCCACACACACACACACGTCCGTTAACCTGTGGCCTTTCTGCACCTGGCTCATCGATATTCTCTGTCAATACGTGTATTGAGCAGACTTGCTCATCTCTGGTCGTTTCACTGCTGGAATCAAACTCTTCTTCGGCTTAAAGGATCGCAGCACAAATGGTGTAAACAGCTCAGAACCAAACACACACACATCCTAAATCTGTTGATCACAACCCTGCCGTTATCAATACTCTCCAATCAATGCGAGCATTAACCAGGGTTTAGGATATTCAGCCCTCAGCAGGCAGAAGAAGACTCTCTGTTGGACTCTCCTGATGAAAAACAGCAACATCTGCAGAGTTTGTATCACATCTGGATGTGCAGTATTGGTGCAAAAAACTAGATTCAAGCTCACCTGAGCAGGTAGACGGACAAAAAATTGGACTTCTGTTGGTAAAATGTAAAATGTTGGGACCATAAAACACCATCAGGACATGAAAAGATGTGATGCTATATTGGAACATTCTCCATTATGATGTTTAAACACCTTATTATGTGTAATTATGCTGAATAACATATGCAGAAATTGTAATCAGCATTAATCCAGTAAGACGGATTCTGATCATCACCATTTTCTAAAGATAAACTGGTCATCGTTCTTTTTTTAAATCAGGGCAAAGCTGCCGCAGGGGGGTGGAAAAATTACTGGGATTAATTTAGTGGAAAGTTGATTTACATTTTTCTGCTAAATTAAATTTTAAGTAATTTCATTTGATGTATTTCTGTATTTTATAAATGCTTATTGATATTCAGTATCAGTGAAGCTGAAATAAGGCTTTGGACTCGTTCCACTTGTGTCGGTCGGATAGATGAGTGCGTTTTGAACTGATGGGTTCGCTGTTTCTGCTCACAGTTTAGCTTAAATCCGGCTGAGTTGCATCTAAATAAGACTTCTCATCGCTGAAAACAGGAACCATCAACACAAACCACAAGAAGTAGAAATAGAATAGAATAGAAAAATACTTTATTCATCCCCCAATGGGGGAAATTCAAATGAGTCAAGTAGCTCAAAAAATTATTAATGATTAATATTTAAAATGAATGTATATTAACAACAACAATAATAACAATTCTAATAAAAAATACTACTACTAACTAATAATAATAATAAATTAGTAAATAAATAAAATAAAAATAAAAAATAATGAAGTGCATTAAGTAAAAGATGCATGAATGATGTGATAAACAGATAGCAGAAAAATGTCTGAACTGTTGTGATGTTCCAGGTGCCGAGGCTGACGAGGCATCCAATTCTAATAAAAATACTACTACTAAATAATAATAATAATAATAATGATAATAATGATAATAATAATGATAATAATAATAATAATGATAATAATGATAATAATAATGATAATAATAATAATAATAATAATGATAATAATAGACTAAATAAATAAAAAAATCAATAATAATAAAAAATCAATGAAAATATAAAAAGATCAAAATAAAAGTTCACTTTATTCTTCTTCATTTTGAGGTTAAAATAATCCCCAGATTTGATCACGAGAGAACACTGATTTATGCAAAGTTTGCAATTAAAAATAATTATACCATTTCACTTATCTTTTTCTTTTTTAATCTAATAGGAAATCTTTTTTGGGCTGCAGACCGTCGATGTTATTCACTGAATACCAAAACCTGAACTTATCAGCACTCGGGAGGATAACTGCTTGTGCATTAAAGAAGACAAAAAAAGGATTTACTATACACACACACACACACACACACACACACACACACACACAGGAGAAGTGAGGGGCGCCTCTTATCTCCTGAACAGGCCGGAGGAGACGTGAGTTTGTTTACGGTGGACCTGAGGCAGCGCAATCATTCTCAGCGAGTTCACCTCCCTGCAGTTTCCTCTCAAGGTCACAACATGAACTCCTTCTGCCCCCACTGCCTCTGCGACTGCCTCTCCTTCCTCCGCTCCCACTGTATTTGCTTTCTCTTATTTATTGTCTCAGAGTTGGGCTCTCGGGGCGGGATTATGTGATGAGCAAACACTCTTCCTCTAACGCAGAATTTGCCCGCTGTAATTACCCTGATGTACAGTAATTCTTTGTCATCGTGGGTAATGTTGCTTCTCAGTGGAAAAAAAGGCTGATTTGTTTAAATTTCCGTGTGATTCGGTGTAATCTTCTTTGTGTTTTCATGTGTAACCAAAAACAAATGAGTTGCACGTTGTTGACGCCTAGTTTTCAGTTTTCTGACTCCTGTTCTCTGCCATCATCACAACAGTCCCGTCTGTTCTGTGTGGGCCTGATTTGCTGATCGTTTTGACTCCTTTTATTAGCCGTGGAGGTGCTCCCACATCTGGCTTTCTGGATGTTTCTCTACTGTATTACAGCCATGTAGGGATGGGCATCGAGAACCGGCTCCTAGTAAATGTAAATGTATTTTATTTCTACAGCCCTTTACAGACAATCCTTACGGTGTACCAAAGTGCTTTACAGCAGGTAATAAATAAAGAGAAGAAGAAGTAAAAACAAATAAATAAATTAAAGAAAAGTGAAAGCAATAAAATACAACAAAATCAAATAAGATAAAAGTGTCATCATGCTACTGGGTATTAAAAGCAATCTTAAATAAGTAGGTTTTTAGCCTAGATTTGAACTAGTAGTTCGATTCCTCCTGTCTAACGATCCCGTTTATAGGCTCTGCTGACGTCTGACGCTTCGTATGTTGTCTCAGAATGTTTCCAACATGGCGGCGAGGCAGAAGCGCTCCAAAGTTTGGTTATATTTCACCAAAAAGGACAAAACTAGGGCCAGCTGCACCACCTGCAGAGCTGTGATCACATTGGAGGCAGGAAAAGTGAAATGTCAGAGGAGAAAATAGATAAAATGTTGGTGCATACTTGAAATTAAAGTGTTACTGCAACCAAAGACATTTCTACTATATATAACTGGATGAGAACCGATAAGAGAACCAATAATGGAACCAAATCCATTAGCGATATCAATAAGGAACCAAATCGGTTAGCGATATCAATAAGGAACCAAATCGGTTAGCGATATCAATAAGGAACCAAATCGATTAGCGATATCGATGATGGAACCAAATCGATTAGCGATATCGATAATGGAACCAAATCGATTAGCGATATCGATGATTGAACCAAATCGGTTAGCGATATCGATAATTGAACCAAATCGATTAGCATATCAATAATTGAACCAAATCGGTTAGCGATATCGATAATGGAACCAAATCGGTTAGCGATATCGATAATGGAACCGAATTGATTATCGATAAGGAACCATATCGGTTAGCGATATCGATAATGGAACCAAATCGATTAGCGATATCGATGATTGAACCAAATCGGTTAGCATATCGATAATTGAACCAAATCGATTAGCATATCAATAATTGAACCAAATCGATTAGCATATCGATAATTGAACCAAATCGATTAGCATATCGATAATTGAACCAAATCGATTAGCATATCAATAATTGAACCAAATCGATTAGCATATCGATAATTGAACCAAATCGGTTAGCGATATCGATAATTGAACCAAATCGATTAGCATATCGATAATGGAACCGGAATTGCTAAATTCTTAACATTTCCCTTCCCTGGTACCATGGCAGCCTGGTTTATGGATCTTTTTGCCTCAGTTAACTGACTCTTGGCTCTGAGTTGTCACTTTCCACATGTGTTCTGGGGTTGGACGGTGTGTTTTCATCATTTATTTGGTGCACATTGTGCAGAAATCTCACTGCAGGAAGGCTGAAACCTCTGAGTGGAGTTTGGATGTCCTTCCTGTGTCTAAGTAAGTCTTCTCTTGGTGCTCTGGTTTCCCCCATAAATCCAAAGACTTCGCTGCTTTTACTCAGGGACTCTACCTTTGGTTTCAGTGTGAATGTGGGTGCTTTTCTGTTTTGTCCCTGTAATGGATGGGCAGCCTGTCTGAGGTTACAGACCCTGCCTCTCTGGCCTTCTGGGACTCTCCAGGACACAGCAAATGGATTTCTGTGTATCTCAGTAATGGGCCCCGTCTCAGCCTGGTTTGCTTTCTGTTTTTTTCTGTTCCAGCGGTGGTCAGTGCCATCCCGGTACCTGCTCTGGACTCCTCTCAGTACGCCGGGATTCTGCCTTCGCCTTCCTGCGGCTTCTCTCACAGCAAGTTCAGCCTGAGGTCGATGCCTTTCCCCAGCCTGACCGTGGACAGAGGGTACACACCAGGTACCAACAAACTCTGGAAACAGCGTATTTAGCTACAGATTTATAACTGGGAAAAGATGCTGTTGGTCTCAGTTCAGATCTTTTAGGGTTCAGTTTCTTCTACATTTCATCACTTTGTAGAATACAGAAGCACAGAATGTTTGGTAGCTCCTAACCAGTGTTGGGTATACTTACTTTGGAAATCAGTTAATTAGGTTTCAACGTTACTATCAATTAAAACTAATCCGTTACGTTACAGCGTTACCTTTTAATAAAAGTAACGCGTTAGAGTACTCCTGCGTTACAGAAAATGAAAAGCCGTTTGCAGCGCCTCGCAAGTGCTGCACACGGCCTGCTTTAAATGCACAGAGATGTCCTGACCATGAATAACATCAGTCATCCAACCACATTAACTCTGCAGGGTAACAATAACAACAAAGACAGTCAGTTATATGCCACAGAGCATTTTATTTTTTTTATTTTTTTTAAATCACAGAACATGTGATCAAAATTCAGGAGTTGCCCAACGTTTGGTACTCAGCCCAGGCAGCCGATATGATGCAGTTAGAATAGAATAGAAAAATACTTTATTCATCCCCCAATGGGGGAAATTCAAATTAGTCAAGTAGCTCAACATTTTTTTAAATATTTTACAATGATTGTAATAACAACAACAATAATACCAATTCTAGTAAAAAAATAAATACTACTACTAACTAATAATAATAATAATAATAATAATAAATTATTAAATAAACAAATAAAGAAAAAAAGAAAAAAAAAGTTATGAAAGTGCATTAAAAACAGAATCTGAGGTAAACAGGTTGCAGATTCAGATCCATTTATGAATTAACGACCAATCAACCATCTAACAAAAATGCCGAATAAAACGAACAATAAAGCAGGCGAATGACAAATATAGCTGAACTATGAAAATACTATTCAAGTATCACAGGCCTAAACTCAACTTTATTTATAAAGCCTTTTAACTGAAACAAAGTGCTGTACAACACAAAATACAAGGCATAAAACACAAGAACAATGCAAAAACAACAATAACAATATTAAAACAATAAAACAGTAACACTTTACCTTCGTCCACTTACATTTACTCTTCTGAGTAGTGATTGAAACGTAGCAGAAGAAGACTTTTCACCAACACAGAGAGTTACTGTTGTTCTTGTCCTTTTCGCTGGTGAATTGAAAATAATGTGCGTACTTCCACGATGAAAACGCTGACTTTGGTTCGAGACGCTCACACTCAGGTAATGTAGGTCAGCAGCAGGGCGCAGAAATGTCTGACAAAAAGCAGGCTGCAGTCGGGATTTTAACAGATTACTTTTTTTTTAAAATAACTAAGTTACTGATTACCGAACGCACGAAACGAACGTTACGTTACTCGATAAAAGTAATTAGAGTACTCAACACTGTTCCTAACTGATTGTTTTTATCAGTGGACGCCACTCTTATCATTAAATTGTTATATTTTATGAATCAGCTGACTGCTCCAGCTCCGTTTTACTGCTTTTATTGTGTTGAATAATAACCAGGCGCAGCTTTAGATCTCTCCGTCTTCTCATAGCATCGGTGGAGCCGCAGTAATCAATACTGTACGTTTAAAGGGGAACTCCGGGGCATTTGAAGCGTGTTTCCATTGCTAGAGGTTGTCAAATACTGACAGTAGGACACAGAGAGGTCCAGATCTGCGCTCCCTGTGTGGAGATCGCTCTGTCCGCACAGCCTGTCATGCGAGGCTAATACGTGGTGGCTAAGGGGCAAGCGCTAACCCTTCCACGTAAAACAACAACTTGCACACTGCAGAAACGTCACACCACTTTATAACCCATCCGACAATAAAGTCATAAGCCTTACCATCAAAACCATATGCATGGTTCTCACATTACTGGCATGGGGACGTTACAAAACAACTTTATAAACAGCATGTAACTCACCGGCTGGTTGTAGGCTCGCGCATGTGAAAGCCCAAAAGAGTCAATGGAGAATAATCCCATATACAAAACAATTATCTTCTCTAGAAAAACTACGTTCAAGTATTTAAAACATTACAAGAATATTACTGGGCATGTATTGTTGTAATGTTTTAAATACTTGAATGCAGTTTTTCTAGAGAATATAATTGTTTTGTATTTGGGATTATCGTCCATTGACTCTTTTGGGCTTTCACATGCGCGAGCCTACAACCAGCCGGTGAGTTACATGCTGTTTATAAAGTTGTTTTGTAACGTCCCCATGCCAGTAATGTGAGAACCATGCATATGGTTTTGATGGTAAGGCTTGTGACTTTATTGTCGGATGGGTTATAAAGTGGTGTGACGTTTCTGCAGTGTGCAAGTTGTTGTTTTACGTGGAAGGGTTAGCGCTTGCCCCTTAGCCACCACGTATTAGCCTCGCATGACATGCTGTGCGGACAGAGCGATCTCCACACAGGGAGCACAGATCTGGACCTCTCTGTGTCCTACTAGCAGTATTTGACAACCTCTAGCAATGGAAACACGCTTCAAATGCCCCGGAGTTCTCCTTTAAGCGGGCTGCGTTGCCAGGTTTAACAGTTCCACCTTCAGGAAAAACCATTAAGCCTTAATTAATACTTAATAAAAAACTTAATACTACAAAAACACAAACTGAATAAAAATACTTAATACTGTGCAGTATTCACTGTGTGTTATTTGAATAAATGTATTGTTATAGTTACCATGTTGTTATAAGCTGCTATGAGAGTGCGAGCCACCAATTAGGCAAAGCAAGGCAATTTTATTTATAGAGCACAATTCGTACATAAGGTAAGTCAAAGTACATAAAATCACAAGAAGGCAATAAAATCATTAAAAATAAATAAAAAATAAAAAAAACCATTAAAAATAATCATTAATTCATTCATTTAAAAGTGAAGATTGCAGATAAAATACTTTCACTTAGCACTTTGTGCTACATTTTTAATGTATGAAAAGTGCTTTATAAATAAAGTTTGATTAAAGCTTGAGGAGCCGCACAATGAGTATCTCTGCTTTACATGGAGAGCTGTTCCCAGATGTTCTCATATTTTCAGAACAAAGCTAATAAACTGCTACTCCAGGACTTAGACTGGTGCCCGTCGTATCCGAGCCTTAGCCTAAATGCTAAATGCTAAATGACGTGGTTGGAAGCACTAATTCAGTAATTCAATGAGTGGCTAATTCCTCGTTGGCTGGTGTCTGTGATTTAACAACAGCAGCGAGAGGCTTCGGAGCCTCCGGCAAAGCACACAGTGGGGATGAGTGGGACGGCTAATTAATCTGAAATATAGATTAAAAGATACAATACGAACAGCGGGGACAAAACCAGTAATGGTAGAAGTTTTACTCACGGTGACGTACAACGATGAGCCGTGCCGATTATTGATTGTAGTGAGAGATCGAGCCGACCGTGTGTCCCAGAGTACCAGAGACAGTGTTATTATGCAGGAAACTGTGATAAACTCTGTTATATTCCCATCATCTGTTTTTATTCCAGGGTTCCTCCCACTGCAGTGATGCTAAGTTATCATACATTTCATCACATTTCAGCATCCGTAAAACAACAGTAAAAGTAGAAACGACCCTTTTGGGACGTTTTTTCTGCACTTCTTCACAAAAAAAGATGGCTGAACCCCAGTTCACTTCAGACAGGTGGCGGAATTATCTTCACCTCTTTTTTCCCCTTTCTCCTCATAAATGTTGCCAGCCGGTGATCAATAGTTCCATTTCCTCCGGTGCGTTCAGCGTTTGATTGCTTTAGCTGATGAAAACAGAGGCGTCAGGCCTGCTTTGCCACAACTGAGACGTTGTTGGATCTCTGGATATATTTCTCTATGAGGAAAAAGATGAGGCTCGTCGGGCTCGTTTCTCTCTTCTGAACGGAGGGGAAGATTTCAACCATCACAGTGTCTCCCACCTTAAAAAGGAGGCCATGTTTTTGTTCAACAGCAGCCATAATTCAGGGGTTTTAGTACGAGTGCAAATACAGCTTCTTTCACAAGCTTTACTTATGTAATCATGGCAATAATCCATGAAAGTAGCTCTCATTATTCGTCTTTTTTGCCCAAACTGGATGAACATTAACATCCTAAATGTTGTTTCGGTGGTTTGGAAAAGTTTTGAAGATGCATGAAGCTGGAAAAGAAAACACAGAAACATTTTGTTCAGGAAGGCAGACACCAACACTTTTTTGTGGTTTGATTAGAAGTTTGCGGAAAGAAGAATTCCTCATTTAGTTGTTGAACATCTTCAGACTTTGTTCTTCCTTCTCACTTCTCCTGTCACTCTCCCAGCCTTCATCTGTTTTCTCAGTGTTTCTTGAAATAAAGAAATTCAATTAATTTAGTCGCGTATGGAGTTTTTACATAACAAAATATAACAATCACAATATAAAAAGTAGGACTGGGCGAGTTAACTCGTTATTATCGCGCATTAACGCAGGTTTTATTATTTATTTTATAATTGTAAAAGTCTGTCGCTCACAGGCTTTTATTTTGTAAAAGTCTGTTGCTCACAGGCTTTTATTTTGTAAAAGTCTGTTGCTCACAGGCTTTTATTTTGTAAAAGTCTGCTGCTCACAGGCTTTTATTCTGTAAAAGTCTGCTGCTGTCTCCTGTGGAACAGGAAAAGAAAGTAATCGGCGGATCCACCAAACATGGAGAAGGGTACGGAACTTTTACTCGGCCATTTTCATGTTAAAGTTCTTCCAGACGGCGGAGTCAACAGAACCAAAGTCATCTGTAAACACTGCCAAGTTGAATTGTCTTCTCAGCGTAGTAGTTCCAGTCTAAAATATCACTTAAAGGCAAAACACACAACTGATAGCAGCAAGTCATTCAAGGAAACAGACAGTGGAGCGAGGCTTCTACATAAAAACTACAGAAAGATGCTGATGTTAAAAGTGTGTTTGCACAACAAATGTTATGGCACTTTCATTCATATGGCAGCACATTTAAAATAAAGCTAAATGCTAAAAGCTATACACTACTTTTGGATTTGGATTCTGCGTACAAATGCGATTAATCGTGATTAATCAGGGAAATCATGTGATTAATTAGATTGAACATTTTAATCTAATTAATCGCTGCCCAGCCCTAATAAAAGCCTTTCAGATATTTTTAAGCTTTGTTTTGGGGAGAACACGCAGCCGGTTGTTTCCAAACGTCCCGGTTTTATCTATAATGCATGAATCGACACATTGAATGGGACTTTGAGGCTCGCAGGTCATGTGACACCAAAGCAGAGCCGCATCCTTCAGCAGTATATTTACACTGATGTTCCCAACATGCAGCTCCAGTAATTTGCACAGAAGTGGCGCATCTTCTCAGCGAGTTCTGGCTTCATCAAAGCGGAGCGAGCTTCTGTGTGCTGTGACAGAAAAAGAATTTTCATGTCTTGTTTGTTAACTGTTCAGTGTTTTTTCTGCCAGAGACACAGTGATCCAGACTAATTGGTTTGTGTTGTTGTTCCCTCTCTCCTTTTCTCCTCAGCGATGCCCTCAGACGCCTCCACCAATCCTCTCCTCCAGCAGCAGCCTCCGCCCCAGCAGCCTGCGCCCCACCTTCCTGGTTCCTCCGCCCCGCCCGGGGAGCACGCCCCCCCTGTTGGTCCGGTCCCGGGGGCCCCGGCCGCTCCGGCCACCGCTGAGGAGGCCCAGGCGGGGAGCAACCGGACCATCCCGACGGCCTGCGTCCGGCCCACCCATCCGCTGAGGAGTTTCATCAACCCACTGCTGCCCCCGCCCATGAGCACCATCGACCCCAAGGTGTACACTTCCATGATGTCGCAGTCAGGTGAGAGCGGCCCGATGGTTGCTATAGTCTCATCATTTCACCCCCACTTTATTTTCAGCCCACAGTAATCCCACCTCTCTGAGTCCAGGTGCTGATCATGTGTTCCTCCATCAGGATGTTTTCATTAAGAACCATAAAGAAGGCGAGATGTTACTCAATGGGATCCTCTCAGCACTCAGTGTGGCTGACTGCCTCTTTCTAAAGTCATTGCATTCATTTTTCTTATTATATATCAAATCAAATCAAATTTATTTGTAGCACATTTCATGTACAAAACAACTCAAAGTGCTTTACATGAAATAAAAGCATCGCAGCAGGGGGTGGAAGAAGCGTTAAAAATACATAAAAGAATATAAAGAGAAACAAATAAAATAATTTAAATGAAATTAAAAGCAATATATATTTTAAATACAATGTATTTATATTTAAATTGTTCAGAACCTTGTTTCCTTAAAAGTTGAAACAGAATAAAATACAACCAAAAGCAGAATGAATTTATGGAATTAATTTGAAATGCATTTCAATTTAAAATCTTGAGACTGAGACCTTTTTATGTAGTTTTTTTTTTTCATTTTTCTTATTATATATTATATTAAATATATGTTATATCATTTTATACAATGTATTTAAATTTAAATAATTCAGAACCTTGTTTCCTAAAAAGTTGAAACGGCATAAAATACAACCAAAAGCAGAATGAATTTATGGAATTTAATTTCAATTCATTTCAATTTAAAATTTTGAAACTGAGACCTTTTTATGTAGTTTTTCTTATTTTTCATTTTTCTTGTTATATATATATATATATATATATATATATATATATATATATATATATATATATATATATATATACATATATATAAATATAATTAAATACAATGTATTTAAATTTTTCAGAACTTTGTTTCCTAAAAAGTTGAAACATGATAAAATACAACCAAAAGCAGAATGAATTTATGGAATTAAATTTAAAAGCATTTCAATTTAAAATTTTGAAACTGAGACCTTTTTATGTAGTTTTTCTTATTTTTCATTTTTCTTATTATATATTTTATATATATATATATATATATATATAAATATATATATATATATATATAAATATATATATATATATATATATATATATATATATATATATATATATATATATATATATATATATAATATTATATAGCTAGATATATATATAAATATAATATAGAATTAAATACAATGTATTTAAATTAAAATTTTTCAGAACTTTGTTTCCTAAAAAGTTGAAACATGATAAAATACAACCAAAAGCAGAATGAATTTATGGAATTTAATTTAAAAGCATTTCAATTTAAAATCTTGAGACTGACACTTTTTTAAATACATGATCTTATGATGATGACGATGCCAGAGTTCCTCAGACATTTCAAACAACTTGAAACAGTTGTGTAAAAAAACAGATTATAAAAAGATTATCCCAGAGAGGCTTTCAGCTGGGAAGGGTTCATCATGCAGGATCAGCAATTCAAGAACAACAGATTTCAGTGTAAATTTGGTCATTTCATCGTTCATGAATCATGATAACATGCAAAAGATTTAGAGAACCCAGAGAAATGTCTACACCCAGGGAATGAGGCTGAAAACTTGATTCTCTGAACCACATAAAGCAGTTTAGTCTTTTTCAGGGATGGACTTGCTTATTTCAGCAAGACAACAACAAACACATTTTCTGCTTATAATGCAGCAGCTTGGCTGCACAGTAATAAAACATCTTATAGTCTGAACACTGGAAACTTCCCAGTAGCAACCCCACAATCTTTAATTATCGTCTTGTTTTATTAAATGTTAACAGCCTTCTGTACAAAGATGACATGATGGAATTAGTTTGTTAGTTTTGTCTCATTTAATTACCTTTAATTCTGCCCTCTGGAGCAGCTCCTGAGGCTCAAGCTTGTTGCTGATTTTCTGTCATGTTCCAGGTACTTTTTGAGCTGAATTCTCCTCTGAGTCCTCACACTATGTTTGATATTTTATTCAGGGAAGCTAAATGCGTTTGCCTCGGGGTGCTACACACTGTGTGTGTGTTTATTTGATATACTGTAAATGGCCTTGACGTTAGCCAGAGGCTCGGATGTGCTCTGACCCGGCCTCCCTCTGTTCTCTCTCTCTCTGGCTTAATGCTCCCCGTCTGCCTCTCCACATGTCCACGTCTCTCTTCTCCTCCCAAGGAACCAATTGGTTTGACAAAACTGTTTCCTTCTGGTGGAAATAAGACATTTCTCAGGTCACTTGTTTTTCCAGCTTTGCTCTGAAATATTGACAGAAATATATTGAGAAAGATACCTGCGATTACGCTCTTATAGTGACCATGAATGTAAACTAACTGGGTTTTCAGATGCTGAATCAGAATTCTACCACATTCTGAAAAATGCCAGGACCACGATCCCTTCTAAATTAATTTCAAGACTATACACAGCTCTTTCAAACGCCAATTGTAATAACACTCTTTACACTAAAGATGAATGGGAAAGGGAATCGGGGATTGGGATTTCTGAGGAGGCTTGGGGCAACATCTGGTCCTTCCAGTGGACAACATCCAGCTCCATGGATTGGAGAGAGCATTGCTGGAAGAATATTATTAGATATTTCAAGACAGCGTATCAGGAGAGATATAAAGGTGCATCTATGCCATGTTTGAGGTCTGCTAACCACTTCCACATATTCTGTGATTGTCCTAAGGTAAAAGTCTTCTGGGGGGATGTCCAGGCTTCTTTAAGCACAGTCTTTAACACTCAAACACCCCTGAGTTTTGATGTCCTATACCTGGGTCATGTTCCTTTTTTTAAATGTAGGAGAGAGAGATAAAGCTGCTACTAATACTCTTGGTGGCAAGTAAGAAAACAATTACAAGGAGATGGTTAAGCCCGACTCAGCCTACCTTAGATGACTGGTTTGGAATTACTCTGGAGATATTTAGGATGGAAAAATTGACCTACCAAATAAGACTCCGAAAGGACAAATTTGATCAAATCCGGAACAGCTGGATTTCATTCATAGCCCCCACGAGAGCAGACTTCATTTGATCTCTCTGGTAATATTGCTTTGTGATTTACTCATTTTATTTGTGACTGATTATTAGGGATGGGAATTGATAAGATTTTTACGATTCCAATTCCATTTTGGATTCTGCTTAACGATTCGGTTCTTTGTCGGTTCCCTTATCGATTCTCATTTGGAGAAAAAGGACAACAAACCGGTCGATTAGCATCAACTTTGTTTAGTTTAGAAGTAACACGAGTCCTGACCTCACAAACCCAACAACGGTGAGGTCCACATTGGTCTATCCTGGCCTGGGTAATTTAACTCTTCCTGCTCTGGTGAAAGGAGAAGCTGGAGGTAGAGGTGAACTGGGGGTAGTACCACCAGCCTCTGGCTCTGAGCCAGTCAGGCTCTGTCTCTCATGATTTCATCTAAATGTAATGCCTGAGAAGGCATTCATTTAACCTTAACCGTTACTGACAGCTGCTTTTACAATCAGGCAAATGGTGCTAACATGATAGGCAGTGTTTGTTAGTTAGTGACCTGCAGTGTTAGCCGAGGACATGCTAACGTTGCTAACGTTGCTGGGTTCAGATTCACCAACGTTAGTCCGGAGCGGATCGAAAACGCGACATTCATTCATAGTTATTGCATGTTGGTAGTATTTCCTCCCTTTGGTGAAATATTCACTTTGCAAGTTGCCCTGTTGTCGTCTTTTTTAGGGATGTGTAACCAAACTTTCAAGCGTTTGTACCGCTTGGGCGCCATGTTTACTGTTGGCTGCTGGCTGCGCTGGACTCGCCACCCAACGTTGCGTGGTGACGTCATTCGCGCCCACTGGAATCGATAAGGGAATCGTTTGCAAAATCGCAAAACAATTCCAAGGAATTGAAACACTGGGAACCGGTTCTCAACAAGAACCAGTTCTCGATTCCCATTCCTGATTATTGATGATTATCTCTAAGACAGCAGCGGCAGGGAACCCCTCCCCCATGTTTTATTCTGTACATAGTTTTGTAACTGTTCTTCCTACCGTTAAGTTATATCAGAATTCTCTGTAAGTGAACTTGTGAGCCTCCTCTGGCTCTACTTATTTTGGGCAATTTATCGACACGGGCTTTAAAGGGTTAACTGTGTTTCCACCGATGCTACTCCTGTGCAGTTCTCTATGTTATCATAGGAGAATGGGTTCCGAAAGGGACAATCAAAGTCTGACCCACGATTTGAGACTCCATGGACTCATGTGCCCTGATGAATGATGCAACTCATGTTCTGGATTTAAAACAAGAAAAACTGGAATGTCATATGTGTTTAACTTGACTAGTGAAGTCATGCAGATGTATTCTCATGTCCATTCCAAATAAACATACAATTAAAAAAAAAAAAAGAAATATTTTGAGAAAAATATGACTGATTTTGGACGATTACCAAATTAAACCTGTCGGCCATTTTCTTTCCCTTGAAGAATCTTGTCGAAATGTCAAATTACGTTTTAAAACCACGACTTCTTTGTTTGTGGTGCTAATGCGGGCTGTCGGAGATGTTCTCGACGTGCCTGATGTGACGATGAAAAACAGAGCGTGTTCGCTCGAGGTGGTTTTTGGCTGTTTTGAAGAAGATTTGACTGACCTGGCAAACAGGAAGATAATATGACTCACCGACTGCTTCCGTTCTGAGCTGACAAACCATAAATCCATCTGACAGACATGATTCATCCCCAGAGTTTGAAATAGTCCCTGAAAAAGAGCTCTCCGTTTTACAGTTGTGGATGTCCAGGGAAGTCATTTATTTATTCATTGTATTGTTTTCTTCTTCCTCGGGGTTATTCCAACTCCTCTAACTACTTCTACTGAATCACAGCCTCCAGCTCTGTGCCTCACTCTCTCTGCACAGCCTAGTTCATTTGTTCCAAACCAGTCAGTGGAACCATTTCACTTCTATTTTTTTTTTTTTTGTGGCTTTAACAGATTGCAGAAGCAATTTGCTTTGCTGGTGAATAAAAACTCGGCTGCAGTAGATCCCATCGTGTGCCAACATAAGAAAGCAGTTGAAAAAGTTTCATTACGATTAGAGCTGGGCGAGTTAACTCGTTATTAGCGCGTTTACTTGTTAATTATTTAACTACGATAAATATTTTATCGCGCATTAACGCAGTTTTTTTATTTTATTTTGTAAAAGTCTGCTGCTCACAGGCTTTTATTTTGTAAAAGTCTGCAGCTCACAGGCTTTTATTTTGTAAAAGTCTGCAGCTCACAGGCTTTTATTTTGTAAAAGTCTGTTCCTCACAGGCTTTTATTTGTAAAAGTCTGTTGCTCACAGGCTTTTATTTTGTAAAAGTCTGCTGCTGTCTGCTGTGGAACAGGAAAAGAAAGTAATCGGCGGATCCACCAAACATGGAGAAGGGTACGGAACTTTTACTCGGCCATTTTCATGTTAAAGTTCTTCCAGACGGCGGAGTCGACAGAACCAAAGTCATCTGTAAACGCTGCCAATATGCCGCCCATTGATTGGATGCGAGACTCCGGTTCTCTTCACAGATGTTTATTAACGCCACATCAACACCGTAGAACTACATGTTCGAGTAAACAGAGTAAAATACGACATTAGTTGTTGTAATCATTAAAGAAATAGCATTCTTAGCATTATCGCTGGTACCAATAAATAATCAAAGTAATGTTGGCCACTTTAGTTGCTTCTCAACCAACGGCAGAGTCATTCCCCAGAGGCAATCTGCAGGGTCAGAACTAGGATTCTTTAACTTCCACTTCTCCTATGCATCACATTCACACAGTTACAGCAAACACCACCAAGCATGGAGGAATAAAATAAAGATAAACTAGCAGCTAACATCACCGCTACAGGTGTGAAGCTAACGGAGCTAACCGGCGCTACTTCCTGTTTTACTGGTTTCAACATAAAAGCACGTATTTCAAAATAAATGTTAAAAAAAACCTCCTGCATTTACAGCCAAGTTGAATTGTCTTCTCAGCGTAGTAGTTCCAGTCTAAAATATCACTTAAAGGCAAAACACACAACTGATAGCAGCAAGTCATTCAAGGAAACAGACAGTGGAGCGAGGCTTCTACATAAAAACTACAGAAAGATGCTGATGTTAAAAGTGTGTTTGCACAACAAATGTTATGGCACTTTCATTCATATGGCAGCACATTTAAAATAAAGCTAAATGCTAAAAGCTATACGCTACTTTTGGATTCATTTTTGGATTTTGCGTACAAATGCGATTAATCGTGATTAATCAGGGAAATCATGTGATTAATTAGGTTAAACATTTTAATCGTTGCCCAGCCCTAATTACGATGGTGTAATGAGTGAAGTAAGACTCGGACTGATCAGAATATTTGCCAGTATTCTTACTCACCTGAGACTGTATTTAAATATGTTTCAAGTATATTAACACATCAGTATAAAAGTACAATATTTCATCTTTTTCTACCTGCATCATGGCTCATGGAGAGCTTGTTAGCTCCTCTGGATGGGAGCTGATGGAAAGTAAGAATATATCCGCCACCTTTAACCCTGGAAAGGACATAAGCTCCAAAGCACCGGCTGAATCCGGCCAGTTTGAAAAGAGAACACGATGATAAGGAACCTGCTCTTTATTTAGCTTTTCTTTTTTTTTTTTTTTTTATTTCCTTCTCTTGGATGTCTTTCTGATTCTCAGCAGAGGAAAAACATGGTCAGTGTGTGTGTGTGTGTGTTTTCCTGTTGACTGCAGGTGTGCATCACCTTTATATATGTGTGTGTGTACAGTTCCATTATGGCTCTGTTTACATGCCCAGGTGGCCTCAGATTAACATTGATTTTTAGCTCCTGGAAACCTTTTGCTCAGAAATGGTGAGCCTGAGGCAACGGCTGCCAGAGACTCAGCACTCCCCCCGTGACCCCCCACCTCCCCCCCAGAGCACAGCGCTCCAGAGCTGGGCAGTGCTACCCCCATCGAGCCTCCTCCCTTCACCTCCTCCAGGGGGGAAACAACAGACTTGATGCTCACTGTTGGTCCTGTTTGTGTGTGTTTCTCTGGGCTTAAACGA
Source organism: Odontesthes bonariensis (assembly GCF_027942865.1). Lineage (NCBI taxonomy): Eukaryota > Metazoa > Chordata > Actinopteri > Atheriniformes > Atherinopsidae > Odontesthes > Odontesthes bonariensis. The sequence goes on from NC_134527.1 coordinate 2,330,208, forward strand.
GTCCGTCTGTGAAAAGAAGGAGATGTTTTCATGCTTTAAATGCAAAGAGGGAAAAGAAGAGGGAGATTAGGAAGGGAGCCCAGAGGAAAGATGTGGACGGACTAAAGGTTTCTACTATAGATCTGATGTGAAGCTGCACAGGACAAAGGCTGATTAACAGGATATTAACAGGATATTAACAGGTTATTAACAGGATATTAACAGGATATAGAAACTCATACTCAAACTACCCAAGATGCAACGTAACGTGACGTCGCCGATCGTCATTTCCTGTCAAAACGGCAGTTTCAAGCTAGCTACAACGAGGGTAGGTTCACTTCCTGTTTTCAAAACAAAAGCACCAATTGTATGGTAATGGCTTTCCCTATGATAAAAGGCAACGGGTATTTTATTTTGTGAAAATAACAGGAAGTGCGTTAGCTCACTGCGGCTAGCTTTAGTAGCGCAGAATTCGTGGGAACAAAATTGTAAACAGCCGGTATTTTGTCAGGTTTTCAACACGTTGGGGATCTAAACGACTACTTTCTCACCTGAAAATGTTTCAAATGTTGCTAAAGTTTACAGAGTTTAGAGCTTAAGGGAAATCAGCTTCAGGCCGGCTGATTTCGGCTCGGGCAGGAGCGAAATGCATTGTGGGTAAACGCTCTGCATACTGTCTGATCGATTAGTATGTAGTATGTAGTATGTAGTATGGAAGTATGTAGTATGCAGTATGTAGTATGGAAGTATGTAGTATGTAGTATGCAGTATGTAGTATGTAGTATGTAGTATGCAGTATGTAGTATGTAGTATGCAGTATGTAGTATGCAGTATGTAGTATGTAGTATGCAGTATGTAGTATGTAGTATGCAGTATGTAGTATGCAGTATGCAGTATGTAGTATGCAGTATGTAGTATGTAGTATGCAGTATGTAGTATGTAGTATGCAGTATGTAGTATGCAGTATGCAGTATGCAGTTTTGAACACAGCCCTGGTTAGAGATGCCACGATGGAAGTGGTCATTTATTGGCATTCATGAAAGAAAGTATCTGTATTAGCGTCTATTCCCTTCCAGTGAGTTAAACGGGTGTTCTGACCTTTTTGTCTTCATGCAGAGAAACATCTGGTAGGACTCTTACAGAGAGACTTACAGAGCTGAGGCAGATCACCACTTCCCTCATCATCCTAATTTCATAAGCTGAGACTTTCTTTACTCCTCAGATCAAACCTCCAAAGCCCATCTGATGGTGGGCAGTTACTCACTTAAATTGGCCTGAATGTGTGGTTTAATGCTGGAAGCTCTAATAGCGTGGTCTGATACTGAGAAAAGACATTACGGCCACAGCTGGAGGCAGACTGAGCCTGCTGTGATGGATGTTTTTAAGTGCGTTTCTTGACCTGCAGGAGATGCATTCTGAGCAGTGAGAAGCTTGATAAATTGTTTGACTTGCTTATCTTTGGCATATGAAGGAGCACAAAAGGACACGCAGAGAGGTGATTTAATTTTCTTTTGACATTTCCTTATTTTCTAATGATAACCATCTCAGTTACACTAGAACCAGAAGGTGGTGCAGCAGGAAAGGTCAGAAGGTCCACGAAATCATTCGGACCCAAATCAAATTGACCGGATAACTGACTGAAAATCCTTAGTTTCCTGAACATGGAAGTAAAAATGACGAGTTTAAAGAATTTAATCGTGTTTATTGGACTGAAAATATGCAGTTGACTCATTCATTTCCCTCCATTTTCTGTATGTTTGTGTTTCTGCATTTAGCAGACGCTTTTATCCAGAGAGACTTACAGACGAGGATTTAGCATTTCAGTTAGCATCAAAGCTAACAATAAGCTACGTAGAAGGAAACCAGTCAGACTCTGTTAGAGGTGACAGAGATAGAGTGCAGGCACAGAGGGAAGTACAGGGTCAGTGCAGGATAGGAGATGCTCTCTGAAGAGCTGGGTATCCAAAGGTTTCTCTGAAGATATTCAGGGACGCCCCTGAAATGAAAATGGCCGAGTACAAGTTCCGTACCCTTCTCCATGTTTGGTGGATCCGTTGATTACTTCCTTTTCCGGTTCCGCAGCAGACAGCAGCAGACTTTTACAAAATAAAAGCCTGTGAGCAACAGACTTTTACAATAATAAAATAAATAAAACCTGCCTTAATGCGCAATAAAATATTTATCGTCGGAAAATAATTAACGAGTTAACGCGATAATAACGAGTTAACTCGCCCAGCCCTAATAATTATCCTTGGCCAAATAAGGAGCATAACCCAACTCTAGCTTTAATTGCATTACTCTCACCATGTAGACCCAGTGAGTGTAACCACAGTAAATGATGTGCACTGCTGCCTTTGGAAGAGCCGCTAACTACTTCGCACTCAGTGGCATGCATGAGAATAAATGAAAATAAATGAGATTTGTAGAAAAGTTTCCCTTTTTCCGACTGGTTAGAGCTTTTAGGTCACAAGAGGAGGCTGCAGGCTGCCTCATGCTAATCTTTTTCATATCCCGGCTAACTGGGCTCTTAAACCTGATGATGGTAATCAGCGCCAATTGAGAAGCTCTCCGGAGCCTCGTGAACCCAGAGGCGCACCGGCGGCTCAGTCTGGCACACCGTCTGTGGTTCCACCATCTTTATTTCCAACCAAAGAGCGGCCGCTTGGTATTTGCGTGACCTCTCGTCACACTGAAAGCAAACCGAGCCGAGCCCCAGATAAAACACTTTGTGGAAAAAACACACTAAGCTATCTGCGGCAGCACAGAGCCAAAGTAAAGGTTACACATCCCCAGCAGAAAGAGCCTTAAAAGAGAGCTTCACGGTGCCTGGTACGCCCTCAGGGGGGGTTTGTCAGAGAGGAATGCGGTGGAAGGCACGTCTGCTCAGAAAGGTGGCTGATGCACCGGAGTGGAGGTGTGAAATGCCCACCAGGGTTCACATCAGAGGTGTCTGTCTCCGTTTCTGGGCTGAAGCCGAAGAGGAGAGATTTATTGCGATAGGAGGTGAGGATGGAAGGGATGGGGTTATTGATCCCGAGAAGAGTTTGAAGTAAATACGGTTAAAGATGAAAAGTGTCTGAGGAGACGTGGCGTCTCTGGAGGGAGCGAGACGGCTTCTCATCCGCTTCATGCAGGAGAGTTTGGGGCTTCTTTGTCTGCTTTTTCTGCTTTTTCGTTTGACTTGTGTGCGCGCATGGTCAAAGTTACAGCTGGGATTTTATTTTTAACTAAGGCTGGGCGAGTTAACTCGTTATTATCGCGTTAACTCGTTAATTATTTAACGCCGATAAATATTTTATCGCGCATTAACGCAGGTTTTGTTATTTAAATGTTTTTTTTATTTAAAAAATTAATTTCTTGAATGATCCCACTGGTTCAGTGTTGGAGGATCTGGTTGCAGAACCACCTTCTGGTTATGGCTTTCCTACAGAAAGAATCTTGAACAGGTGCCTGTCCTTATGCAGGACTGTTTCCGGGATTTTATTACCGAGATATAAAAGAACAAAAGAAAAATCTAGATCCACCCCTTTTATTTTATTTAGCTCGGTTGCCACCTCCCTCCCAAATGGCTGGATTTTGGGGCAGGCCCAGAAAACATGGAAGTGGTTAGCATTAGGGTTAGCACATTGTCTCTACAGCAGTTCATTTAGGAGTTATGAAACATCTCACCACATTCTTCCAGCCGAACTCTCTTAAAGATGTTGAGTTTCTCACATATTTCTATCCAGGTCTCTTCTGATATTTGTGTTTCTGACTCTTTCTCCCATTTTTGTTTAATGGAGTGATTTTTAGAGGCTTGTATACTTTCATATATTCTGGAGACCAACTTTTTATTATCTTTCTTTTTACATGCCTCATGAAATATAGAGATTAAATTGCATTCCTTCTCCTCCTTGATTTGTAATTTGTTATTATAGCAGTCTCTGACTTGCAGGTATCTATGGCAGTCCTGCTTCTCCAGTCCAAATATGGCTGAAATGAACTCATAACTCTGAAACTTACTGAATCCTAAGACTCTTGAGCTTTTGATATGTTTCATTTTCAGGGTACCAGACTTTGTTCAGAATTTTCTTCCACATCTTCAGATGTGAGCGACCTGAACCTTTAGCAGCTGTTTGAAAAGTGAGAAATGTGGCCACTTTGACCTCTTTTCTTACCTTCTTTCCTAATTGTTTCCCCCATTTTGGGTGTGTGGCCAGCTCTTCTTCTTCCTTTAATTGTTGGCAGTTTATAACGAAAGATAGAATCCTCACGTGGAGCTGGAAGACTAAAGGAGTCGGCCTTCTCCACCTCGTTAAAGGCAGCTGAAACCGGAGTGTTTCTGGCTCTCGGGTGTAATCGGCTCGTACCTCGGGCTGCTCCAGGTGTTTTGTTTCTCTGGGAGCAGAAGAGATGTTTATTGATCAGGAAGTGAAGGAGTGCAGTGAGAGGATTGTTGGTAGTGGAAGCCTCAGGATGTGTTCAGACAGACTGCTCAGGGACTCTGAGATGAGGAGGAAAAAATAGACATCAATCTTTTTTTTTCTTTTTTTTTTTTTCTTTGTTTTCACTCCTCAGTCTGAATCCTGGAGGCGTCCTTTCCTGAACGGTGTTTATACTGAGGAGGTTAACGCGTTTAAAGGTTGACTTTCTTTTTATTCGTTCGCTTCTTTGCTCAGTTTCGATGTCGTGGTCATTTTAGGGTCATCGGTCCTCCCAGCCTCGTTTTCTCCTGTAATCTCTTTCATTCCTTTACTCTCCTTTCTTTGCACTGAAAGGAATGCACAGTGTTCACTGGAAAACCATGGATGTATGGATGGATGGATGGATGGATGGATGGATGGATAGATAGATAGATGGATGGATAGATAGATGGATGGATAGATAGATAGATGGATAGATGGATGGATAGATGGATGGATAGATAGATGGATGGATGGATAGATGGATGGATGGATGGATGGATAGATGGATGGATAGATAGATGGATGGATGTATGGATGGATGGATGGATGGATGGATGGATGGATAGATAGATAGATGGATGGATAGATAGATGGATGGATAGATAGATAGATGGATAGATGGATGGATAGATGGATGGATAGATAGATGGATGGATGGATAGATGGATGGATGGATGGATGGATAGATGGATGGATGGATAGATAGATAGATAGATGGATGGATAGATGGATGGATGGATAGATGGATAGATGGATAGATAGATAGATAGATAGATAGATAGATAGATAGATGGATGGATGGATAGATAGATAGATAGATAGATAGATAGATAGATAGATAGATAGATAGATGGATAGATGGATGGATGGATAGATGGATGGATGGATAGATAGATAGATGGATGGATAGATGGATGGATGGATAGATAGATAGATAGATAGATGGATGGATGGATGGTCTATTTTTCCGTTTGAATGTTCACTTGGTTGCGTGGAAACTCGTCATTTAGAGCGATCAATAGCAGCTACGTGTTTACCAGGTCAAATATTTCCTGCCAGCAGCCGTGTGGATGTCAATATTAAAGTTTTACTACGCAAGAAGGACTGACCCATATATTCATTTATGTATTTTCCCGGTTTATGGGACAACTCAATAGTTGGCCCGGGCCAGCGGGCTTTTAAAGCGTAAGAGACGGACGCATAAAGGATGAAATTCAGACGCTCCGGCAGCTTCCTTTCAGCCCAGAGTCGGGAGGCAGTCCCTGATCCGTATGGAAGGTGGTAGAGTCAAAGAAAAGGAGTAGATTGTGATAAACTTCCAGCATCTGCATCAGAAGGGAAGAACTTGTTGTCATGAAAAAGAATCGATCCGCCCTTTCCCCCACAGCATCACATCCAGCCTATAGAATTATCAATAATATTCATCATTTAGCCTCTGAACTGAGAGATGACATTTATCATCCTATCACTAAAATCATCGATTCCCCCCACATGTTCTGTCTCTGAAATAAGTGTCACTCTGGCTCTGTGAGCGTTGATGTCCGTATTATCAATCACGTAAATCACAGAGGACGCTCGGCCTTCTCTCTCCAGCAGCACCGATTACCTTCTGACCTCTAAAATCTGCCGTTGAACTCCCAGATCTGTCTGATTAGACTCGTGATTATACTTACACATTCGCTTTTTAAATAATTGATTATTCCACCCCTACAGTTAGAAATTATAGATGGCGTTTGCTGTTTTACTCTAAAACCATCTCTAATACATGCTGCTCCATCTCTGAGATTCTTGATTGTGCCTTAAAAATCAGTGATTACACTTTGGCTGTTAAGTCTAAAAACCATCACCGAGATCACCCGGTTACACTCGCCTTTCTGTCCCAGAGGAGATGAGTTATTTAAGATATCAAATCAGCTTTCTGCATGATTACAGCTCGGTGCCTCCCAGGCAGTAAAGGTAGAGCAGCCCAAAATTGTACTCAAGTAAAAGTACTGTTACTTCAGAATAATATGACTCAAGTAAAAGTAAAAAGTATTCATCCAAATAATTACTTGAGTAAGAGTAAAAAAGTGCTCGGTGAAAAAACTACTCAAGTACTGAGTAACTGCTGAGTAACTTCTGATTTATTTTTTAACACAAGCATTCAATCAGACAGACAAAAATACTAAATAATCATCTTTAGGCAAATTAGAGTTCATCCAATTGATGAAACATATTAAAATCAATTCATTAATGACAAAATAGCTTAAATTAAAAATAATCCAGGTAAATTCAAGTACTTTAATAAAAAATAAGAGACTTAGGAAATGTTTAAAACATATGTAACCCATATGTAACCTAAAAAAACAAACATTCACCTATCCATGGGGGGAAAAACGAGTTTAGGAAACTTAGCGCTACATGTTTCCTCAAGTTAGATGTTGAGTTTCTGCTGAAATGTGCGTTTGTTTTGGTTGACACAGAAGACACATAATGTAGCTGCTGTTTCTCACTCTTTGTAAGGTAAACATGCTTTCAGTATGAGGCCTCGTCTGCGTCTTCATTTCCCACCGTTGGTTCTGACATTTTTCATCTGTTTCTTTGTTTGTTTGCTACGACTGCTAATGCTAAAGCTAACCCGTCCCGCCGCTGAGATCGAGTACGGTCACGTGACCAGACTGCACGGCTGCGTCTGATTGGTGGAACACAGTCAGGTGGTAGAGCCTTTGGCGGAAGTCTCTCTCTCTGTCAGAATAAAACATTAAAATGAGGCGTACGCGGGGGGATAAAAATAATGAGGCGTAGAATACCAAAGAGGTAAGAAGAGAAGTAACCAGCTCATTGTAGCCTAATGTAGCGGAGTAAGAGGACAGTTTCTGCTGCACACATCTACTCAAGGAAAAGGAAAAAGTATAGGGATTTAAAACTACTCCTAGAAGTAGAATGTTTTCAAAAACTCACTCAAGTAAATGTAACTCGTTACTACCCACCTCTGCTCCCAGTCTAAAAACAAACAAGTCTCTAAGAGTTCACCCAATGTTTGAATCGCCTCTTCTCGTCCAGGTGCGAGCCTTCCGAAGCCCCAGGTGAAGACGGCCTCTTTGGGTCAGGCCGGCAAAGCTCGCTCTCCACTGCTGCCCGTGTCGGTACCGACGGCGCCGGACTTACAGGAAGAAGGAGGAGCCAAGCCTGCCGAGGATTCAGCTACCAACGTAAGTCTGCACGAAGCCGGCGTTGCAGGAGGGGGCGCCGAGTTCGGCTCCTCCGTTTGGCCCTGGATGTGCTGGAGTAAATATTTAGCCTCAAATCCTGAAGTAAACATGATTAAAAACATGAAGAATAATCTGATGATAATGTTTAATCAGTTAAATCAACTTGCTTATTAATATTCTGGTACATTAGATCAAAGTTTTTATGAAATTAAACAGTCCACATTTATAATGTGGATGGGGGAGGATAGTCATTGAACTATAAGAAATCTAATCGCTTATATGACTGGAGCTTTGCTGATTTAACCCACAGTTGGTGGTAATGCGTCACTACCACCACTAGGTGGCAGTAATGCACAGAGCTGTTTGATGACTGCCATATAAACGTGCTTCAGGCTACATTACAACAAACCTGCGCTGTGAGTTTAGATGCTAATAGTGCTCCTGAGTGGAAATTCCTCTAAAAAAAACTCAAACAAAGACATTTAGAACAAAATAAAGAAAAAAGAAAGCCAGCAGGCAACTGTGTCCAGACATGTTTACGCTGTTTGGTTTGTTTGTTTGAGCGGCAAACTGTTGCAATGAGAAACTGTCCGTGAGCTCGTGTTTTATTGGTCATTCCAGGTTAGTGAGGTCACAGCCGTACACTTGAAGAAATCTGCATTTTTCTGGACGAATGTTGGCAGAAATGGTCACACAGCTCCTCCACGGAGCCTAATAGTTATTCCTTCCTGCTTCCTGCTTCGTCCTGTGGACGCTTACTCTACTTGCTCTCTACTTGCTTTGCTTATTTTATTGATTTTATGGAGATTTTTCCCCTTTTTTCCATGTGAGCCTACCTGCGATAGCTTCTGGACACTTATAAATCTCTGGGATTAAAGTTTTTTTTAACAGAAACAGCAACATTTCTTATAGTTCTTTATCTTCAGCGCTCCGTGTGCGTGGCCTACACACAGCTGAAGCCTGATTTACAGCGTCTGGGCACCTAGCACTGAGCTAAAGCTAAGTAGCCTGGAAAGGTGCTAACCGCTAGGCTAGCTAGCAGCAAGATGCCTCCCTTCTCCACAGATGACGACTGCAGAAGATTGCAGAACTGGAGACAGTTCATTGTAGGAACAGTTTCTGTCTTCAGTTTCTCCAAATTTGCTTCCATTTGATCAGTTATTTGGTTAAAGGGACAGTTCGCCTCTTTTGACATGAAGCTGTATGACATCCCATATCAGCAACATCATTTCTGAACATCTTCTTACCCCCTGCTGCGTCCTGTGAGCAGAGTTCCAGCCTCGTTTTGGTGTTGATGAAGGTAGTCCGGCTAGTTGGCTGGGGTTTAAAATTTAAAGCGTTTTGCTTCTCAGAACAATATGCGTTCAACAGAGTAATACATTTGCATCACAAAATGGTTCTCCAGGAAAAAGTCAGACCTTTCCTTTCCTTTTGTTTCCTTTCCTTTGCTTTTGTTTTGTTTCCTTTCCTTTCCTTTCCTTCTCTTTTCCTTTCCTTTCTTTTTGTTTCCTTTGCTTTTGTTTTGTTTCCTTTCCTTTCCTTCTCTTTTCCTTTCCTTTCCTTTTGTTTCCTTTCCTTTCCTTTTTGTTTATGTGCTGTGCAGAGCGAGCAGTCCGCTGCTTCCGAGCAGCAAACAGCGTAACAGGCGCGGCTGTTGGCAGCAGGCAGTGATACGAAGGGAGAGAAAATAGGGCCAAGAGATTGTGAGGTCTGACTTTTTCCTGGAGAACCATTTTGTGATGCAAATGTATTACTCTGTTGAACACATATTGTTTTGAGAAGCAAAACGCTTTATTTTTTAAACCCCAGCCAACTAGCCAGACTACCTTCATCAACACCAAAACTCAGCTGGAACTCTGCTCACAGGACGCAGCAGGGGGTAAGAAGATGTTCAGAAATGATGTTGCTAATATGGGATGTCACACAGCTTCATGTCAAAAGAGGTGAACTATCCCTTTAACGGGGAAACGCCCGTTAAGAGCAGAACACCCATTGCTTCAGTCCACCATGTCAGATGAGAGTCTGAGATACGCTCAGACTTTGTGTAATTTACAGCAACGCGTAGAGACGAGCCATTAATCCTCATCGGACAGAATGCTGCTGATGTTTTCACCAAGTCTGCAACAGTTAATTCTGCTCGTTTTCCTGAGAAACAGAGTTGTAACGTCCTTCCATCTGAGGCTGTTTCTCAGAGTCCTTCCAGAAGGTGTCACCTTGTCTCCCATTGGAAGCACATCAATCAGCGACTGCATTAAAATCACTCACAGGGGAAGTAAATAACCGATCCTCCTGTTGCGATGACAGCTGCCGACTGCTGGGAAATATTACCCGAACGATCCGTTCTGGATGTTCAGGAGCAGAAAAACGTCTCTACGACACTGACACGAACCAGACTGTTAGATGCTGCTGGTGTACAGCAGTTAAATCCTGAGGTGGGCAGAGCAGCTAAAAAATGTGCTCAAGTAAAAGTAAAAAGTATTCATCCGAATAATTACTTGAGTAAGAGTAAAAAAGTGCTCAGTGAAAAAACTACTCAAGTACTGAGTAACTGTTGAGTAACGTCTGATTTATTTGTTAACACAAGCATTCAATCAGACAGACAAAAATACTAAATAATCATCTTTAGGCAAATTACAGTTCATCCAATTGATAAAATAAATTAAAATTAATTAATTAATTACAAAATAGCTTAAATTAAAAATAATCCAGGTAAATTCAAGAAGTTCAATAAAAAATAAAAGAGACTTAAGAAATGTTTAAAACATATGTAACCCATATGTAACCTAAAAAACAAACATTCACCTATCCATGGGGAAAAACGAGTTTAGGAAACTTAGCGCTACATGTTTCCTCAAGTTAGATGTTGAGTTTCTGCTGAAATGTGCGTTTGTTTTGGTTGCCACAGAAGACACATAATGTAGCTGCTGTTTCTCACTCTTTGTAAGGTAAACATGCTTTCAGTATGAGGCCTCGTCTGCGTCTTCATTTCCCACCGTTGGTTCTGACATTTTTCATCTGTTTCTTTCTTTGTTTGCTACGACTGCTAATGCTAAAGCTAACCCGTCCCGCCGCTGAGATCGAGTACGGTCACGTGACCAGACTGCACGGCTGCGTCTGATTGGTGGAACACAGTCAGGTGGTAGAGCCTTTGGCGGAAGTCTCTCTCTCTGTCAGAATAAAACATTAAAATGAGGCGTACGCGGGGGGATAAAAATAATGAGGCGTAGAATACCAAAGAGGTAAGAAGAAAAGTAACCAGCTCATTGTAGCCTAATGTAGCGGAGTAAGAGGACAGTTTCTGCTGCACACATCTACTCAAGGAAAAGGAAAAAGTATAGAGATTTAAAACTACTCCTAGAAGTATAATGTTTTCAAAAACTTACTCAAATAAATGTAACTCATTACTACCCACCTATAACCCAACGCTTTGACAATTTGGTCCAAAGCCACAGAAAACTTTAATGCTCGGGCATCTACTACACGTCTTTAACTTCTTGTTGTCAGGTGATCTGATTTATTAATTGGCTAAATATTGGACAGATGTTCAACCATAAATCTGTTCCCTGTACCCAGTTAATCCGGTTCAGTGTCACAGGGGGACTGGAGCCAAACACCTTCTCTGAAAAACTCTTATTTTGTCAGGTCAATCTGAACCAGCCTGTATGAATAAGACCCCTCTGACCCCTGTAACTCAGATTATTTAGCTCTGCTTTATAATCTATCCCCACGTCACACTTACTTTATCTTGTGGCTGGATACAGATGTTTCTCAGTGAGAGATTTACCCATCTCTTAGTCCCTATTCATATTTAATCAGACGTAATGGCGCTTTGTAATTTAATGAATAACTAAGTAGAAATGAGGAAGAGGTTCCTTCAAACACAGAGAGAGCTTCGTGTTTGAAGTTAAACTGCCTTGTTATTGTCCCCAAAATCCCCCCAAAACATGGAGAAAACGGGGTTATTAAAGTTTGAGTCGTACAGTAAAGAGAAACAGCTGCGAGGAACGCTCACGGACGCACGCTTACATGCAGCCAGCGCTGGTACCACACCTGTTTCCTTCCCCCGAGTGTGTCAGTGGCCTTTCAGCTGTGGAATAAAACACAGTTCATTAGTGAGGGAAACCGAAGAGAGGGGGGGAGAAAGGGCTGGAAGAGGAAGAGAAGAAGAGACGAGATGAGGGGGGGAGAGAGAAAGCGATGAAAAGGTGGAGGAAAAGTTAACAAAAAGAGGAAGGAAGGGGATGTACAGCTGTGTGTGTTAAAGAGATGGATGAGAGAGACCAGAGGGAGGATGCAGGAAAGAAGAAGAAGAAGAAGAGTGAGAAAGGTGTAGAGAATTATAAAAAGAACAGAAAAGGATGCAGGCGATGAAAGAGAGACGGAGGAGAAGAAGAGGAGAGGGCAGAAATCAGCAGAAAGTCGAGATGATCAAGTAAAAAATCTGAAGAAAGTGTGAGGAAAGAAGAAAATGGAGACGAGACAGAGAGAGTGGGGGAAGAGTGGAGGGATGGAGAGGGAGAATATGGGGGAGTCGGCTGTAATGGATGGAGAGACTGTCTGATGGAAACAGAAGAGGAGGACAAGACAAACGACAGAAGATGATGTGGAGCGATGTCGGACGCGGGGACTTGTTAAATATTCATGCGTGATTCAATGACAATAGGACAGAAGGAGGTGTCGCCACGGCAACCGGAGGAGAGGAGGGGACGAGAAAAAGGAAAGATGGAACGGGGTGGAAAAGGGGTAATGAGGGGGAAGTGGAGAGCCGCGAGGCATCGCCGTGGGAACTTAAGGAGAAGAAGGGATGCTGGAGGAGAAAAGAGGAGGGAGGGGGGAGGCGGTTGCCACAACAACGGGAGGAGAGGGGGATGCTTTGGGGTGAGACAGGAAGAAGAGATGAGGAGGATGAGAGGGATCAGCAGCATAACCGAGGAGGACGAGAGGAGAAAATGAGATGGAGGGATGGGGAGAGGGAGGAGATGTTAAAGGTCAGCAGGTCCGTCTCTGGAATCGATCTGGTCTTTTCCCATCAGCCCCCTGGCCTGTCCATCAGACGCACGGTCACATTATCGGACCGCCACGCAGGCTGAATAAATCATGAACGTACAGCATAAATGTGCATTTATAAAATAGATGTGGGACTCTGTCCCTTCATCTCTGATCAGGTTGTTGTTGTATTTCAGCCCGTCGGTTTAAATCTGAAACAGTCGGAAACCGTTTCCTGAGAGTGAGCTGAAGCTGTGAACACGTTTCAACCCTTTATTTAGAGTATTTCTTTTTAAAAATGACTTAAATCTGCTGTCAAAGCTGCATCTGAGTCACTTGTTTGCTCTTTTTCTCGTGCTGCATGTAACAGGAACTCCCTGTTTGATGGCTGAAAGTAGGTTAGGGCTGTTTGTCAAAGAGTTTATAGAAAACTTACAGAATAATATCAGCCACACAATGAAAGAACAATTTGTCTTCTGTGGGATCAGTGTGTGAGAGCCCATTGATTCCTCTTCAACGACACACCAAACTGTCTCATGCATGATCCACATCAGTCTCACCCAAAGCAGAACGAAGGATTTGGGTTTTTCAGCCAATACAGACCGACAGTCTTCATTTTTCTATCTCAGCACTTAGTTTCACTCACTGACTGAAAAGCTTAAGAACGAACTTCACCAGCTCAGCCAGGAACAGCCCACCCAGACCTAAAGTCATTTTTAAGATCATTACTTCCATCAACTTTGTTGCTCAAATGTTAAGAACTGAACTTCTTAAGGATGAAGAAGGGAAGGATTCCATGCCAGAGTTTCATTCAGAGCCGTATCTTCCTGATAAAAGCTAATCGTTAATGTCTCATACAGCAGAAGACCTTTAAATGCTGCTTTGTGTTCGGTTTGTTCCACGACACCAAGGCTGTGTTCCAAACCGCATACTTCTCCTACTACTCATACTAACTTTCTGAGTTAGTATGCCAGTTTGAGTAAGTGAGAAGTTCCCGGATGCATACTAGATTCTCCGAAATGTTGGGTATGCATCATGAGGTTACTACTCATACTCAAACTACCCAAGATGCAACGTAACGTGACGTCGCCGATCGTCATTTCCTGTCAAAACGGCAGTTTCAAGCTAGCTACAACGAGGGTAGGTTCACTTCCTGTTTTCAAAACAAAAGCACCAATTGTATGGTAATGGCTTTCCCTATGATAAAAGGCAACGGGTATTTTATTTTGTGAAAATAACAGGAAGTGCATTGCTCACTGCGGCTAGCTTTAGTAGCGCCGAATTCGTGGGAACAAAATTATAAACAGCCGGTATTTTGTCAGGTTTTCAACACGTTGGGGATCTAAACGACTACTTTCTCTCCTGAAAATGTTTCAAATGTTGCTAAAGTTTACAGAGTTTAGAGCTTAAGGGAAATCAGCTTCAGGCCGGCTGATTTCGGCTCGGGCAGGAGCGAAATGCATTGTGGGTAAATGCTCTGCATACTGTCTGATCGATGAGTATGTAGTATGCAGTATGCAGTGTGTAGTATGCAGTATGGAAGTATGCAGTATGTAGTATGCGGTTTGGAACACAGCCCATGGCTGTTTCCACCTCCCTGTTTCCCTCGGCTCTCCCTGATCTCTCCGGAGCAGCCGGACAGTAAGCCTCAGTTATCTCTGTGGTGTGAAACGGAGGTTAAACGCGCTCTGCTCACTCTGTTCTGTGGGATTATAGGAGTGTGAATCCAGGTCAGCGGGCCGACAGTGATGGCAGGATATCATAAAGATCCACAGACGCTGTGTGCCACCGATAAAGCATTTAGGACCCTGTGAAACTCTTGTTTTGGGTCAGTAAATGAGATGAGGTCGCAGGTTTTTCTCACAACTTTCTGATACTCTGTAATGATTTTTACAGAAGCCTTTTAGTCCGTGTAAAGTGGGAATTCCGGCTCTTGGATGAGCTTTTACGGTCTCCCTCTGAATGCCAGCAGGAGGTCCAAAGGTCAGCGGATGCGTATTATAAATATAAAAACAGCTTTTCAGGTGCTGTTTGTTCCTTTCACTCCCTGTAATGTGAATCTCCGCAGTCATTGTGTCACCTGAAAGCCAGACTGAGGAGGTTAAAGCTGCAATACACTGAACCCAACGATAAAAAGAGGCCTTTTTAAAGATTCTGACCTCATTCCGGCCGTTATTTTAGCCAACATCTGTGATAATCTGTTATAAATTATGTCTGAAGAGAGAGGCAGCAGCCAGATTAAAGAGTAAAGGAAGCTCATAGAGGACAAATACATATTGCACAGGCCCAGAGTGTAACAACATGAAATGTATTTTCAATAAATTCATCAGGACAGGCAGACAAACTGCATCTTTCAGCCAAATTCTTGGACATTTATTTAAAAAAAAAAAGTATTAATGAGCTTCTATTAATGTATTAATGGCCTTCTTTAAACTGAAAATAACACGTGAATATGCTAGATCAACTAAAGTATAGCAGATTTAAACGGTAAGAGTCGTGTATCAGGATGAAATAAACTAGTAAAAGACCACAGAGACATACAAGATGCAACCAGAAGTGTTCACAACACTGGAAAAAAATCAAAGTCTTACCAAGTCTATTTGTCTCATTTCTAGTCAAAATATCTCATTACACTTAATATAAGACACAACTGCCTAACAAGTTCTATTTCAGCCAGATATAGGGACTTATTTTAATACAATACATCTGGAATATCTTATTAAATGAAAAAGTCTTGAAAAAATATTGTTTTGAGTCACATATCATATGAAACAAGCTTTTTTTTTTGACATTTGAAGAGGTTTTTAAGCTAATTTCAAGATCACTTTTATCTCAAAAGTCCTAAATATCACATTTTATTTCAAGAAATCTGGACAAGCCGATTTTCACTAGTTCCATTGGCAGATTTTTTTTTGCTTATTTCAAGCAAAAAGATCTTGTACTTGTTGTTTGTTTACTTATTTTTGGAGGGGTATTTTTTCCAGTGCACTGCTTATAGTAGTTGTAATCTGTCCCTGGTTCTGTCCGTTTCTGTTATAAACGGCTTCTGCTGGCAGATCGACTGCTTATGAACCGTTCTTATTTGACTCAACATGTTTTAAATAGAGGCTTTATAGAAATCTATGCATGGCTGCAGGGTGTGTTGAGTTGCCCCGTGGCAGAAAGCTGTCAGAAGTTAATCCAGCATGACTGTGGGGGTCATGCTAAAAGCTTCAACTTAAATTATTGGAGTTTTAAATCTGGACCAGTGGGTTCAGACCTCTCTGCAGGAAATAGATCTGAAGCTGAACTAAAAACAGTTTCCGAGCTGAAAAGCTCAAGTGTTACTTATGATTAACCTGTAGCTGAATTAGGGTTTTTATTTCGAGCCGTTAAGGTTTTAAACTGTCTGTTTATTTGATGACCGTGGGACATATCAAGAATTAAATAATTCAACAGTTATCAGAATCAGAAAAGATTTTATTGAGAAGTAATTTTCACATCACGAGGAATTTGGCCTGGTCTGTTTGGAGCAATAAAAAAAAAAAAATTATATATATAAATAGAATAAAGTAATAAAATGTAAAAAAATAAAAAATATATGTACAAAGTATTAGTATTATGCTACAGAAGCAACTGCATTTGAATTAGAAATATTAATCTCATCTTGCTAAGGGTCGAATCTTCACTTTTTCAACACAATATCAGTTGTTTTCCCAATAAAACATTGGGATCATGAACACTTTGAAGTTCAAACATCTGTCTGAAAGTAGAAAACGTCGGAGTTACTGTAAATGCTGCAGACAGGTGAGGCACATGCTAATGTTAGCTTGGCGTAAAAGCACGTTACGTTAGATAAGTTGCTACAAAAGTAGAAGAAACCGGCAAGCAAAGCCATCATAAGAGGACAGTCGTGACCCAAAATAATCTGAGAAGTGTTTGAAAGTATTTAAGATTTTACTTAATGAATGGTAGAAACAAACCAATGTGTGACGCTACCTGCTAGCTTACCACCCAGGTTACTCGGCTACAGCTGGCAGCGTGTCGGGGACTTTATTAAAGAAAGTAAAAACCTCATCATCGACGAGGCAGAATGCAAACAAATGTGCTCCATAAGTTCTGTTTGGGAGAAAAAGTTTCAAGATCTTATGAGGGAACATGGCACAAAGCTGTATGACACCACATAAG